>NW_015416087.1:0-1641 GCF_001527695.2 Protobothrops mucrosquamatus | reverse complement strand
GCGGAACCATCTATGCGGTTCCGACTCCCTGCGGCGGGGGGGAGCGGTCCGGAAGTCCATCCTAAGGAGTGAATGATCTGACCATGACAGGGGCTCTATAACTACCTCCCCCATTTCCAGATCATTCTGCCACTGGCCAGAGACAAAAATTAGATCCAGTGTGTGTCCTCCCGTGTGAGTGGGGGCATAAACTAATTGGTTCAAGTCCAAGGCCGTCATGGAAGCCAAGAACTCCCGAGCTGCCGCCGACGTTTCGCCCGCCGATGGCAGATTGAAATCCCCCATGATAAGGGGGTAGCTACCAAATGACGGACTTTGCAAATAGCAGACACAGCCGCTTTAACAATTTAAAAATAGGTGCTTTATATGCTGTCTCAGGCACTATGAAGCACATAAGTCAAATATTTTGCCCAGCATCTCTCTGGCCTCCTTGATGTTTGGGGATAATTTTAATTTGGGGTTGAAAATCCTATGATTTTTCCATTCAATATCAACGATGAATTTCAAGGGAATCCAGTCAGAGATCAAACAGTGACTTTTGACTGACATTTACAGAATGGTCCAAAATCTAGCCCTAAAGGGCTGCTGTACTATAGGAACGCCTTCTAGTGGAAAATTCCTTGTTACCCTCTCTTGTCCAGCACTACAGCTCTGCTGTTCCATATCAGTCTTTGGCTTTTTTTAAAGCAGTACAGGTAGTCCTCGACCTAGGACCACAATTGAGGCCAAAATTTCTATTGCTGAGACATTTGCTAAGTGAGTTTTGCCCTGTTTGCTACAGTTGTTAAGTGAATCCCTGTAGTTGTTAAGTTAGTAACGCGGTTGTTAAGTAAATCTGGCTTCCCCGTTGACTTTGCTTGTCAGAAGGTTGCAAAAGGTGATCACATGACCCCAGGACACTGCAGTCGTCATAAATATGAGTCAGTTGCCAAGCATCTGGATTTGGATCACATGACCATGAGGATGCTGCAATGGTCTTAAGGGTGACAAATGGTCATAAATCACTTTTTTCAGTGCCATTGTAACTTTGAACAGCCACTAAATAGCAATAGTACTTAGACTTATACACCGCTTCACAGTGCTTTACAGCCCTCTCTAAGTGGTTTACAGAGTCAGCCTATTGCCTCCAACAATCTAGGTCAGGGGTGTCAAACTGCCGGCCCATGGGCCGGATGTGTCATGGTGAAACTGCACCCACCCCATTGCCAGCAATGGAAAAAAAGTCATGATATGTCGCAACACATCACGTGATGTTGCGAGTTTGACACCTCTGATCTAGGTCCTCATTTTATCCACCTTGGAAGGATGGAAGGCTGAGTCAACCTTGAGCTGGTGAGAATTGAACTGCTGGCAGTCAGTAGTACTGCATTTTAACCACTGCGTCACCACGGCTCCTTTGTTATAAGTTGTAAGTCTGTTGTAAGTTGAGGATTACCTGTATATGGAAATTAGTCTCCACTAAGAATGCCAGATGTATTCTTAAAATTAATTATGGTGTTGCACATTGATATTTTTCTTTGCAGTATGCTACTTTTCTATTAAATTTTGGTTTCATGCAAAATACATAAAAGAAACTGATGGGCACCAAAGGGGATGTTTGCAGGTATTGCTGTTTGACAGTTCCATGTGTACAACATTCCT
>NW_015416086.1:0-1641 GCF_001527695.2 Protobothrops mucrosquamatus | reverse complement strand
CCAGATAGATCCGTAGCTGGCTGACTGGCTGTACTCAGCGTGTGGTCCTCAATGGAACCACATCTACATGGAGGGAAGTGTGTAGTGGGGTGCCCCAGGGCTCTGTTCTGGGCCCAGTGCTCTTCAACATCTTCATCAACGACTTGGACGAGGGGATAGATGGAGAACTCATCAAATTTGCAGAAGACACCAAGCTGGCTGGAATAGCCAACACTCCAGAAGACAGGCTTAGGATACAGGAAGATCTGGACAGACTTGAACACTGGGCGCTATCTAACAAAATGAAATTCAATGGTGAAAAAAGTAAGGTTCTACATTTAAGCAAGAAAAACCAAATGTACAGGTATAGTATAGGGGGTACCTTGCTCAATAGTAGTAACTGTGAGAGGGATCTCGGAGTCCTGGTGGACAATCATTTAAATATGAGCCAGCAGTGTGCTGCAACTGCCAAAAAAGCCATCACAGTGCTAGGCTGCATTAACAGAGGGATAGAATCAAGATCACGTGAAGTATTAATACCACTTTACAATGCCTTGGTAAGGCCACACTTGGAATACTGCATCCAGTTTTGGTCATCACGATGTAAAAAAGATGCTGAGACTCTAGAAAGAGTGCAGAGAAGAGCAATAAAGATGATTAGGGGACTGGAGGCTAAAACATATAAGGAACGGTTTCTGGATTTGGGTATGTCTAGTTTAACGAAGAGAAGGACGAGGGGGGACATGATAGCAGTGTTCCAATATCTCAGGGGCTGCCACAAAGAAGAGGGAGTCAAGCTATTTTCCAAAGCGCCTGAAGGCAGAACAAGAAGCAACGGATGGAAACTGATCAAGGAGAGAAGCAACCTAGAACTAAGGAGAAACTTCCTGACAGTTAGAACAATTAACCAGTGGAACAACCTGCCTCCAGAAACGGTGAATGCTCCAACATTAGAAGTTTTTAAGAAGAAACTACACAGCCATTTGTCCAAACTGGTATAGGGTTACCTCCCTGAGCAGGGGGCTGGACTTGATGACCTCCAAGGTCCCTTCCAACTTTATTATTATTGTTGTTGTTGTTGTTGTTTTTGTTGTTGTCAGAAAATAGTGATCCAATCATGTGACACTAATAAAATACAGAGAACTATTTTTTGCTGGATAATAATCAGAAAGAAAAATCAGCAAAGACTAATAATCTGCAAAATATGTTGCTGAATAATCAAGTAGCATCAAAAATTGACTGAAATAAATAAATGGATTGTGTTCTTTCCTATGCTCAGGCATCAGCAGACAATTTACAGTTACTCATAGGAGAAAGAAAAGATGAAATAATTAAGTGATACTTCATTATACATAAATAACATCCTATTTGATTCTGAGAAGAGCTATCACAATGTACCAATAATAAACTAAAATGCTAGAGTTACAAAGTCAGATGAAGGAGCAGGAAAAGAAAAAAAAAACCAGATTTCTGTGGTTTAAATACTCACGTCCAAATAATTGGTCATTGGTTCATATGTAACACCAAATTTATTGAACTGATATTTTAATCCAGGATCAATATGGTATTTTTCTAAAAATTCTTCCAACACTCCATTCTCTCTCATATTTTCACGAATGGATTTTCCTTTCTTCAGAATGATTCTACATACCAAGAAAGATA
>NW_015416085.1:0-1642 GCF_001527695.2 Protobothrops mucrosquamatus | reverse complement strand
ATGCTTGCGGTTCAATAATTTAAAAATGTCTTTGCTTCTGCTGATTTAATCAGAGTACTCCATTCTTCCATTCAGACAACAATGAAACATCCAGTACTATGGGTCTGAACAAATGCTTCTCTTCAATAACTTTTCTTGAATGGATGTAGAGATCCTTGTATGACCTCATACTTGTTTGTATATTTTAGAAATAAATAAATTGATCCCAGTATTTTGATAAAAGGAATGATTTTAATAAATCTGAATTCTTGTGGCCATTTAAGTTATCTTCACCTGTTCAAAGCTAGAATGTTATTAACCCATAAAGCAAAGTAAATGTTAAATCTGAAATTCAGCTGTACTATAAAGTATGTGGCATCTGTGGCTAAGAATAGCTTCAGAGTTGCCCTGTCACCAAGGTAGAATTCCCTCTGTTCAATCCCTTTTTGTATGCTGTCTCCCCACTATGTTTATCTACTGAGGTTGGACAGTGTCGGGCACTGCCAGTAATCAGCAAATTAGGTTGCTTATCCCTAGTGCCACAGAATGAAGGTCAAAGGCCTTGTGTGGGGATTATCCAATTTGTTTCAGCAGTGAGTTTTGATGAGATGCTTTGGTTCAGGCTCCTGCCAGATGATCAGGGATACTGCTAACCTTGACTGCAGTTCCTTAGTTTGCATTCTATGTAAATGCTTTTGGGGAAAAAACTCTTAACTACCAAGATATATAATTTAGTGTTTTTATTTTTAAAAAAACCTTGTGCTTAACTTTCCAAATGAAAATTCATAGTGATAGTGATAGCTAATTCAAGAAAAAAAAAGTCTCTTTGGCATGCAGGTGACCAGCTTTTCCCCATTCTAGTATTCCCCCCTCCCCCAATATGTTTAATAAAAACCCCTATAATCATTAGCCTGCATATTTGTGAAGAATAATGACTATTTTAGTCCAAGAAATTTAGAAGACACTAAGTTGGAAAAGGCTATTTTAAAAGAACTATTGCAGTAGCTGTTTTTCATGTATAATTTTATATATTACATACTTCTTGAGAACCAATGTTTCATAAATAATTGTATTTAATTTAGAAGAGGTTCAAGTCATCACAAGAGTTATTATGATGGTGTGTATGATTTTGGGGCCAAAGTTTACAGTACACTATATTATTCAGGAGTGTGCTTGGAAGAGAAGAATGTATTTGTAATGGGATCATCATGCTTTACAGTGCTAACATAAAAAAGGATCTTTTGCCATTTTCTCACTCGAGAGTTGTTGGCTGCATGCTCTGAAGATGCTTTTTGAATGTAGATGACTATTACTTCACTTCCTTATCCAGGCTATTGCAAAACTGCATTTGAAGGAAGAACTGTAAGTGTAGGGTCAGCTTCTACTAACTATGTGATGCAAACTTTGTCAAGTAGACACATTTATTTTAAGTTGTGACACATTGAAGACTGTTTGGCTATCAATATAAGCCGCCTGGGAAAGCCAAGGGAAATCATCAAAACAATTAAAAAACAAAAATTAGAATATTTCGGACATGTGATGCGACACCCAGAAAAATACGGCATACTCCATTTAATCCTCCAGGGAAAGATTGAAGGCAAACGAGGTCCAGGCAGAAGAAGAACATCATGGCTTCAAAATCTAAGGGACTGGTTTGGACAAA
>NW_015416084.1:0-1642 GCF_001527695.2 Protobothrops mucrosquamatus | reverse complement strand
TTAAAGGAAGAGGAGAATTCACATATAGATCCTAACCTGCAATTAACTGAGAGCCAACCCAGACACGTCGTCAAGAGCTGAGACCAAGTTAAAGACTGGATCAGCAAGAGGGGGCGTGTCAAGTTTGACTACTTGGTCTCAAGAGCAGGCATCCAATGAAAACCCACATGTGAATTCTCCATCTCCCGTACTGGAGAATAAGCCTGGGGGATAGGCATGGCCAGTACAAGCGGCTGTGAGTGCATGGGGACCGACAGTGTCTGGCAGCAGCCACAGCCCACCGGCCCCTTGGCACAGAGCAGATAAGCCCACATGCTGAGGCAGAGGCAGGGGGAAGTGTTTGGGCTCCTACGGGACACTTGGAAAAGAAGCGATTCGCTTCATTCCCAAGTGCCCCATAGGTGCCCAAACACTTTTCCTCCAAACAGAGATCTGACAGACTGGAAGCTCCACCTGCTTGCAAATGGGGCTCTTTGAAACAGAGTGATTAGCTCCATTTCAAACGTCCCATTTGCAAGCAGACAGAGCTTCTCATCTCCGTCAGATCTCTGTTTGGGGGGAAAGTGTTTGGGCACCTATGGGGTGCTTGGGCAGTTCCACCCCCTCCACCACCTCATGGCAGCAGCATGGCGTGGCAGGCCATGCAGCCTCCTGTCGCAAACAGCCATGAGTGGCAGAAGTGGGCGGCAGCCACGCGGCCTCCTGCTTGATGGGACTGTTGGTGCTGCCGCCGTGAGTTGAGGCAGGAGTTGGGAAAATAGACATCCCCTGAAAATAAGACCTACTGCCTCTTTTGGAGGCAAAACAAATGTAAGACCAGGTCTTATTTTCAGGGAAACACGGTATTCTTACCCATACAGTTATGCATTTGTATATACAACTACATGGGGCAAAAATAAGCAAACTGAATTAAATTGATTTTATTCTGTCTTGGCATGTCCTGAAACTTCTGGGTACAGAGACCTCCAAAGCATAACAATTAATTTCCTGGAATTTTGACAAAATACCGCACTTTGCTCCCCCTTTCCAGCCCTAGCACCATGGCAGTTGGAAGAGTTGAAAAAATGGAAACCCTACCATCTGCATCTGTACAGTGTTAACCAGCAATAAATCTGCTTTGCTCAGGAACGCAAGCAAACATAAATATTCAGCTTATCTCAGCAGATGGCAGCACCTGGCTGATGCTGCATGGGGTTGGACCCAGTTAATCTGAACAAAGTATTATAGGGCTGTCAAAGTCCAAAAATATCCTTAAAGAAGGCAATGGCAAAAACGTCTGAATTGCTTCCAAGAAAATTGCCCGTGTTTGTATCTATGTAGTCACCGAATTCAAGTTTGACTCAAGGGCATCTTTATGTATTCAGCTGAGATCTATGAAGGCTGGAGGGAGGGCATGTGGCATCAGAAATTACAGATAAAGCAGCCAACAGTCACTAGGGAGCAACTAATGTAAATGATAAGTAATATTTCAATCCACGCAGTGTGTGCAAACAATGGTCAGTGTAAAAAATTACACCTAGCAGAGTCCCACTGAGTCAGATCAGGAGAAAAAGAGCACACTGAGTTGTGCGTTGGAAAATTTATTACAAACAGCCATGAACTTGCATTTAAATGGGACTACTGATTATGAATACACCCGCCA
>NW_015416083.1:0-1642 GCF_001527695.2 Protobothrops mucrosquamatus | reverse complement strand
CAAGAACTCAGTCAGAAAAGAGGAACCAACTTCTTCCCTGGTCCAACACCTTAAAGCCACAGGACATAAAATTGACTTTAAAAAGACCAGAACTATCGCCAAAACTGAACACTTTAACAACAGAATAATCAGAGAAGCCATCGAGATAGAAAAACGCCCACACAGCATGAATAAACGAGATGATACCTCCTGCCTACCATCCATTTGGAAACCCACCCTTATTGGCAAACAAATCCCTAACACAAAGAATGACACCAGACCCACACTCATGAAAGCCACACAGGATGTCACCATGACTTGGAGTTCACAAGTCATAAAAGGGCCAAGTTTGAAGACCCCTGTCTTAGACAAGAGAGTGGGGAGAGGGATAGAGAGAAAGAGAACACTTTATCAATCCATACTCCTACTATTCTCTTGTGGTCAATATATCATGAATTGCGGGAGAATGATTGGATTTGGACGTCAAATGAAGGTTTCTGTTATTTCTGCACCTCTCCTCAAAATTCCATAAACTATTTCAGAACAGCATTATCCTAATTTTCTGCCTAGCTTGGTGATCTAGAATGCTCCCACAATAACACCCTTGTTGTTTCCTTTCCTTTATATTCTTACTCTAATGTTCTCAACTGGATCCTTGTGCTCAAATTCCAGGATTTCAAGACATGTGAAATTTCTTTGCATCTAATGCTATTCCTCCTCCACTTTTGCCAGTTATGTTCATCTGGATCTACATAAGAATGATAAAAGAAGCACCATTCCGGAAGCTTTGCGTTATGACATGGCATGTGCAATGACACAACACATAGATTATACAAAACAGACAGAGCTTGAGTCACAACAGTGCAATGCTACTTTTGTTGACTTGTCCCTATTGCTCCACTGGTTCTCTTCCTTTTGAACATAAATGTGAAGGTGTTTGCATCCAAAATGGGCAGAAATGCTTCAGATCTGCTCTAAGCATATGGCACCTTAAAGATGCTGTTCCTGGTCTTTTTTGGTACCTACACAGTTTCAAAAACATAAAAAATGAGTTCCAAAGGAATTAAGCAGGAAGTGACATATAATTGCAGCCTCAGTTCATCTCTTTAACATCTCCTGAACCCAGTCACATAACATGTGTACTCGTAGCAGATCTGAAGCAACTTTCCTGCTCCGGATCTGAATATTGCACATCTTTATTTTGGATTAAGTTAGTTATACTCTTTAATCCTTGCACACATGTATGAGTACATGCTCTTTGATTCGTCTCCTGATACAGTGCAGATAACCTGGTGCTTTGTATATTTCTGTCATCTCCAAAATTGATTGTGAGTTTAAGCCAATGAGGTTTTACAAATCTCTATCCAGAATCCATGCAATGTTCTTACTGAACATCAGGCTTCAGATTAAGAATTCATAGAGCCTTTTCCAACTGGAGCAGTTTTAAAAACATATTCAACTTTATTTTTTTTTACCATTGCAAATTAATGATAGCCTAATTTTTAAAGCTCTAAATGGGACAGCACTAGGATATTGAATCTGCCCATTCAGTTGTTTTTAAAAGGACATAGGTATGAAGGAAACAACAAGCTTTCTCTATAAAGGTCCCCACTTTATGCAACTCTCACCAGCCTGCAATTCAATAAGCAGACTAAATCTATTT
>NW_015416082.1:0-1642 GCF_001527695.2 Protobothrops mucrosquamatus | reverse complement strand
AAAGTATTTTAATTGGAAACACAGCTTGTAATATTTGGTTTTAATTCGGCTTTTATCGGGGTTTATTTTCTGTATTTTTGTATTTTTGTATTTTGTAATTTTTTTGTATTTTGTGTATATTATTTGTTTTTAATATGCTGTGAACCGCCCTGAGTCCTATGGGAGAAGGGCGGTATACAAATTAAAATAATAATAATAAAAAATAATAATAAAAGCTTTTGGGCGGCGGGAGCAATGTTTGTGTCTTAGCTGACTCAAATTGTCAGCTTGCCTTGAGGCTATCATTGGACAGCAAGGTAGAAGAAATATTCTGTGTTAGATAAAAATATGTCTAGATGAATTTGCAAAAGTAATAGAGATTCTTATTACTTTATAAGTACTCAAGGCAGTGAACATACACAGTACTCCTTCCTTCTCTTATTTTCTCCACAACATCCCTGTAAGGTGGGTTGGGCCGAGAATGACTGGCTCAAAATCACACAGCCAGCTTTCATGCCTAAGGTGGGACTAGAACTCTCAGTCTCCTGGTGATTGGTCCAAAATCATCTAGCCAGCTTTCATGCCTTAGAGGGACTAGAATTCCCAGTTTCCTGGTGATTGGCCCAAAGTGTTGTTGTTGTTAGTTGCGAAGTCGTGTCTGACCCATCACGACCCCATGGACCACGTTCCTCCAGGCCTTCCTGTCCTCTGCCATCTTCTGGAGTCCCTTTAAGCTCATGCCTACTGCTTCAGGCCCAAAGTAGCCCAGCCAATTTTCATGTCTAAGGCTGGACTAGAACTCACAGTGTCCTAGTAATTGGCCCAAAGTAGCTTTCATGCCTGAGGTGGGACTGTTTCCTGGTTTCTAGGCCAGCACCTTAACCATTAGGCCAAACAGGATTATAATTTTAAAGAGGGCAGCACTCCTTGTGACTTGCTCTCCAACAAGAAACAGCAAGTTGTGAGTCCACAAGAAAAATACATATTGTGTTCCTCAGAACAGGAGTGGTCTTCTACAAAGGAACAACAGGAAAAAGAGACAAGCTGCATTCCATATTAACTTGCAATCAAATGCTGTCCTGGAATTCAGATAAAGCAATTAGTCCCTGCAAGAATAAGTTCAATCGTGTACCAGTGTTCCATTATTTATACTAAAGAATCCAACAATCAGCTTACAAGCTCCATTATGAAATGAACATGATATAGGAGGCAAAAATATAATCTTCTGCACAGTCAACCAGAACTAAGCTCCTGTAATCTCAGTTCTGTGCACTTCTAACTCAGAATCACAGTTTCCACTTATAAAGCACTTTTAATTTTCCTGAAATATCAGAGTGCATGTCGGAGGTGGTGACCCTTTTAATGTATGCCGATTAGTGTACGTTCAAAATGATAATAAAGTTATTACTTTATTCTATTCTATTCTATTCTATTCTATTCTATTCTATTCTATTCTATTCTATGCTATCTTTAGAGAGCTAAAATGAAAATCCTCTGGCTTTTTCTTACCAATTCAGTTACCAGCTTGAAGTTGAGCTCCATCAAACAAATCCAGCTTCTCTTTGTTGCATTTTCCTCCTTCTCTTGCCCTCTCTGTACAAATCCATTTGTCAACAATATCAGAAGCTGAAGACCTTGTTATTATTCACCAGCAAGAGCAAAG
>NW_015416081.1:0-1642 GCF_001527695.2 Protobothrops mucrosquamatus | reverse complement strand
GATGGAGGGTTGGATGGGTAGGTAGGTAAATGGGTGGGTGGGTGGATAGATGAATGGATGGATGGATGGATGGATAGGTAGGTAGGTAGGTGGGTGGGTGGATGGATGCCTACCACAAAGATCTTATGATAAAAACAGTTCCCTGGAAACTCCTTTAACAAGTTCTAACTACACAAGTCATTTCTTTCTTTCTTTCTTTTTCCTCAAACAAGCTTTTCTCTGACCTAATATTCCTCTGTATTTTTTTTTCTTTTGGAGGCAGTGAATTGTACCCTCTTTCTCATTTTCCTTTTGAACTTCTGACTCTGCTTAAATATCTCATCTGGGAGTGATTGTCCTCCTTAATATTTTTTCCCTCACAGGATAAGCTGTTATAGAAAGATATGGGCTAATGCCCTGTTACAGAAGGGAGAAAATTAACATATGCAGCCAGACCATCAACTCAATTAAGCTGCTATTGCTTCATTGGCTCCAGAAAGGGGCAGTCTCTTGCACATTAGATTTTATTCATTTGCTTGCAATAGATGTGCACTTAGAACAAACATTGTAGATCCAAAAGCAACACATTTTGGCCTCTGATCAGAAATACAATTTGCTAGGATAAGTTAAAATAAAAGTTCGGGAACCCTGAGTGTTTTTGTTTTTTTTAATAGAAGCAAATTGCATCTATTGCAATCTTGCAGAAAATAATAAAAACAGTGACTCCGATCAATTATCAGTTATGAGAAAACTGATGCAGTTGTAAAAACCAAGTCTCCCCCCTCAAAAAAAACAAACAAACAAAAAAAAAAACAAAGGGGGAAGGAAGGAAGAAAGATTGACAGCAGACCTGAATAGCATCTGTAAGTAAGTGTGCATTGGTGCCACTATAATGAAACTAAGCAATAGTTTAAATATGTTAATTTCGGACACGATCCCCTGAATTTTAATTGGCTGCAACTTCAAGCAATTTTTTTTTAAAAAAAAAAAACCTAGTAATAATGTCTCAGGCACAATCACACTAGCAGACTAGCTCTAAGTTGCTTGTCAAAGATATATAGGTTATCAATGAAATAGAAACAATATTGTTGGGAGTATCAGTGCTGTTCCACCTGTGTGACTCCATCATCAGGTTTTCCCTCTGTCCTCTGTATCTTTACCGTTACTAATTTATGCTTTTCAGAGGCTCCATCTAAATCATTCTCAAAAAACAAGGAGGAAAACAATTTTCCTTATTTCCAGTCCCCAATGCTGGAAATAGAAGAAAGAATAGGAAAGATACACACACACACACACACACACACACACAGAGAGAGAGAGAGAGAGAGAGAGAGAGAGAGACAGACAGACAGACAGACAGACAGACAGACAGACAGACAGACAGACAGACAGACAGACAGACAGACAGACAGACAGACAGATATAGACAGAGACAGAGAGACAGAGATAGACAGAGATAGATAGAGAGACAGACAGAGATAGATAGATAGATAGATAGATAGAGAGAGAGAGAGAGAGAGAGAGAGAGAGAGATAGAGAGATAGATAGATAGATAGATAGATAGATAGATAGATAGATAGATATAGAGAGATTAATGGATGCATCAGTCATTCGAAAGAAAAGATATAAAAGCTATGAACTGAACTGAATGAATAAACATTCA
>NW_015416080.1:0-1642 GCF_001527695.2 Protobothrops mucrosquamatus | reverse complement strand
CGGGTGCCTTACCTCCCTTGGGCTGGGCCAGCTGGTGGTCGGCCTGCTCCGTCTCTGCCGCTTGCCAGCTACGCCTCGGCCGGCGCAGGGGGCGGAACCACGCATGTGCGGCGCTCCCGGGCAGGGAAAGTCCTCGACTTACGACCGGTTGGGTAGTCCTCGACTTACGACCGGTTTAGTCCTCGACTTATGACCGGTTGGGGTCGCAGCATTAAAAAGGTTGAGAACCACTGTTATAGGAGAACTGTTCTTGAGATCCCTACAGATCATCTCATGGTTCCAACTGCATGAATGTCTGACTGTATTTCCTCATGGTGCAATATTAAAAGTGGCTTGACTGAGTACAGCGCAGTTATTTTCAACCGCACAACATATTTCACTGTCTGCTCATTCAGACTTTTTCTCTTTGTGGTTTCAGAATGCCTCTCACCCAAATATATTTTCAAACTGCACACACAGTTGGGTGTATCCACCAAACCTGGACTCCCTCCACATCCAAGAATGATGATATTACATCGAATAGACAGTAGAAAGCTCCCCCTTTGCCAATTATAAAGGTGAATGTAGAAAGCTATTCCCTGCAATACATGACCAGAGATACATCAAATAGCACTTCCTTTTTTTTCTTTATTCCCAGTCTCCTCTTAGTTTTGGGATAAGCTTGGAAACATGGTATAAATATGGACAATGCTCGGAAGACTGTTCCATTTTCATGAAAGGCATTTAGGTCAATGAACAATAAGGACACCTTTTTGAGATGAGTGTATGACTCAGTTTTTGGGAAGCTGGTGTTTCTGATAGAAAAAGATCTGACTAAACCCATAGACAAACCCTTCCTTCCTTCCTTCCTTCCTTCCTTCCTTCCTTCCTTCCTTCCTTCCTTCCTTCCTTCCTTCCTTCCTTCTGTCGTTCCTTCCCTCCCGCTCCCTCTCCCTCCCTTTTTTCTTCCCACTTGACATTATTACAATGGGTGGGAGAGTTACAATAACATTGAATCTGCAGATCCATTGCACTCCTGCTTTCTTCCTTATATTGTTTATTATGTCTAACTGAAATATATAAACATATAAAGAAGTTCTTAAATTCAAAAACCAAACATGTAAGAACAACAAAAAAAACCTGAAATTTTCAAAGGACTAAAATGTCATGCAGAAATGGTACAAGGTGGGATAAGTATATAAAAGACACAAGAAAATAGGGAATACATCTGTAAGACCGGCCTTGTAGATCTTTTAAACGAATTGGAGAGCTGGAGTGCTCACAATAAAGTAGAATATGCTCAATTTTGTTCTCCTGTCTGGTTTACTTCGGGGGCTTATATCAGGCCAGAGTCACAGGGTTTCAGATCAGAAGGAAAGGCACACAGAATCTGGGTAAGCAATCTGTTGTTGCCAATGGAGAGGCTTTAGCTCACTGCAGATTCTTAAATAGAAGCAGCCCAGGGTCGCTTATTTGGAAGGACAAGCATCTCCTGGTTGCTGGACAGCACAGGTTTTTCACCCTGCCGCAGCTTGGTCTCCTCATCAGATGCTGAATTGGCCATTAGACTTAGTAAAACATGTAGCAAAGATGGGATGATGCACATTGACATGTTAACATATTGAAATGTTGGTAGAAAGATGGATGGTAGTTTCGGCTCAAC
>NW_015416079.1:0-1642 GCF_001527695.2 Protobothrops mucrosquamatus | reverse complement strand
GATATGCGACTGTGCTCGGAGGCAAAAGTCCTGCCGGTTTGTCGCTGTGCGTTCGTTGGTGACCACATCTTAATAATAATAATAATAAAGTTGGAAGGGACCTTGGAGGTCGTCTAGTCCAACCCCCTGCTCAGGCAGGAAACCCTATAACATTTCAGACAAATGGCTGTCCAGTCTCTTCTTAAAAACTTCCAGTGTTGGAGCATTCACCGCTTCTGGAGGCAGGTTGTTCCACTGGTTAATTGTTCTAACTGTCAGGAAGTTTCTCCTCAGTTGCAGATTGCTTCTCTCCTTGATTAGTTTCCATCTTCATGAGTTCTGTAAAATTAGCCATTGTGGTCTGAATTCATCCAACTGGGATACAGTAAAAGATGGTTAAAGAAATGTGCTTAAGGAGTGCATGGGTATAATTTTTATCTCCAATCTTTTGATATTTAAGAAACAAACTTCTGAGAAACAATCAAAAGTAAATCCCTAAGAAACCAGTTTTGAGAAGAATTACTTGTGTTTCACAGTTGTACAATTAACCCAGAAGAACATAAATCACTGTTTCTCAAGCTTGGCAACTTCCTAGCCAGCATGATTCCCAGCCTAGCTAGCATGATTATAGGGAATTCTGGGAGTTGAAGTCCTTACGTCTTAAAGTTCATACGTTTGAGAAACATTAGAGTGCCTTAGAAAAATTAATAATAATAATAATGACGATAAAGTTGGAAGTGACCTTGGAGGTCATCTAGTCCAACCTCCTGCTCAGGCAGGAAACCCTATACCATTTCGGACAAATGGCTGTCCAGTTTCTTCTTAAAAACTTCCAGTGTTGGAGCATTCACCGCTTCTGGAGGCAGGCTGTTCCACTGGTTAATTGTTCTAACTGTCAGGAAGTTTCTCCTTAGTTCTAGGTTGCTTCTCTCTTTGGTTAGTTTCCACCCGTTGCTTCTTGTCCTGCCTTCAGGCGCTTTGGAGAATAGCTTGACTCCCTCTTCTTTGGGACAGCCCCTGAGATATTACAACACTGCTATCATGTCCCCCCTCATCCTTCTCTTCGTTAAACTAGACATACCCAATTCCAGCAACCATTCCTTATATGTTTTAGCCTCCAGTCCCCTAATCATCTTTGTTGCTCTTCTCTGTACTCTTTCTAGAGTCTCAACATCTTTTTTACATCGTGGTGACCAAAACTGGATGCCGTATTCCAAGTGTGGCCTTACCAAGGCATTGTAAAGTGGTATTAATACTTCACATGATCTTGATTCTATCCCTCTGTTAATGCAGCCTAGCACATTGCTATGGATGTCCCTAACATTTACATTTGTTTAATTTCCCTTAATCTTCATGGAATCCGTCATGAAAAGAAGGACTAGGGGTGACATGACTGCAGGGTTCCAATATCTCAGGGGCTGCCCCAAAGAAGAAAGCTATTCTCCAAAGGGGGTTGGACTAGATGACCTCCAAGGTCCCTTCCAACTCTATTATTTTTGTTATTCCGAAACAACCAATTCTTGAAGGGCTGTCAACAGGGACGAGAGGGTTGACTTGTTCTCCAAAGCATCTGAGGGCAGGAATGGGTGGAAATTGATCAGAGGGAGGTCCAGCCTGGAAATGAGAAATTTCCTGAAGGTAAGAACAATTAACCAGTGGAACG
>NW_015416078.1:0-1642 GCF_001527695.2 Protobothrops mucrosquamatus | reverse complement strand
GTGTTACCTAAGTTTAATATAAAGCTTCCATAAATTCATAACACATTAATAATTGCCTCCTTTCTCATATAACTATCATGACAGTGAGAACAATTAACTAGCGAAATGGCTTGCCTTCAGAAGTTGTGGCTGTTCCAACACTGGTGGTTTTTAAAACGCCATTGTACAGCCATTTGTCTGGAATGGTATAGGGTCTTCTTCCTGGGCAAGGGATTGGACTAGAAGACCTCCAAGGTCCCTTCCAACTCTGTTATTCTATATTCTGTATTTCTCTGTTGTTAACAATTCAGTGATGATAAAGCACTTATTCCCAAACAGTTCTCATGTATGTAAGTCATATCTCAATCAGGACATGTGTGTTTGTCCTATACTGAGGAGGTTTCCAGCTTTAGTATTTATAGTAGAGCATTAGGAGACAAAGTAAATTGAACCAAATATATTATGGAAAAAAACCTAGCCCAATATTATGGATTTTACCCTCTGTCTCTCAATGAAATAGCATCTGTTAGCATTATGTTTTTACCAGACATCTGTGATCTGAACCCATAAAATGATAGGGCAGTTGCAAATGCAGTCTTTGGCATACTTTACTGCAGTCTTGTTATCCCAGACTTTCCAACTCTGCAAAGAAAAAATCTGAGCAGATGTTACAACAGAATTGTTAAAATCCAACATGTCCTCTAAAATTTGTTACCAGTAATTAATTAAATGAGCTATCATTTAGGAACAACATAGACATTTAAAAAAATATGCAAAGAAGAGAGGCCATTTTCTTTTTTAAGAAAACAAAAATGCTGTGGGGTCCTTAGTGCTCTCTGAGCTGGTTGTTTTTTTGCAGCTGTTTTATTACCAAATTAGATAACATCATCAGGGCTCATAGGGAGTGGGATTTGCTCTCATTTTGTATACTAGTGACTTGCCTTGTCAGTGTTGGTGGTAGCCAAGTCAGCCAAATGCAAATATGCTAGAGAATTCCTATCAACAACATTTACATACCATTCAAAAGAGACAATCAAAAAGCCAAAAAGGAAACAAAAAAATCAAAACATCTCTTTTTTTTTTTCAATATAAAATTTTATTGTTTTCATCATAAAAAAAAAGAAATACATCACAGATATTACACAATGTTATATCCCATCCCCCACCCCCCGGACTTCCCAAACCAAACCTAGGTTAATATTCAAATACAAGTAAACAAATATTAATATCTCTAACTCCAAACTCTAAACTTAAACAATCCATCTCCTCCGTATTAATAAAAATTATTCATTTAATTAGTTCTTCAAATACCCAAAATCTTTACCATTTCAGCAAGATGAAATTTACATTTACTGAAATGGTAGGAAAATCAAAACATCTCTTCATCAGCAATCAATACTCAGTGACGCAGAGATTAATTCTAAGATTATTTATTTATTAATTTATTAATTAATTTATTATTTGTTTATTAATTTAATTTATACCCCGCCCTTCTCCTCATGGGACTCAGGGCGGCTAACAGCCTCATAAAAACCACAATACAAATACAATGACATCTATATTAAAAACCGAATTAAAAGGAAATATTTAAGAAGGCCGATTATTAAAATTATCCTTAAAATACCCTTAAAAAACCCCACTAAAAAATCCCTAGGCCAGACCC
>NW_015416077.1:0-1642 GCF_001527695.2 Protobothrops mucrosquamatus | reverse complement strand
GGACTAAACCGGTCGTAAGTCGAGGACTAAACCGGTCGTAAGTCGAGGACTAAACCGGTCGTAAGTCGAGGACTTTCCCTGCCCGGGAGCGCCGCGCATGCGTGGTTCCGCCCCCTGCGCCGGCCGAGGCGTAGCTGGCAAGCGGCAGAGACGGAGCAGGCCGACCACCAGCTGGCCCAGCCCAAGGGAGGTAAGGCACTCGCCGGAAAAGGGGGAAAAAATGGCGGACAAAAAAAATGGCGGACAAAAAAAATGGTGGACAGCCTTGCTTGGCGACCCCCGTGAAATGGTCTATCGACCCCAAATGGTGTCCCGACCCACAGGTTGAGAACCACTGGACTAGAAACTTGTCTGTCAGAAGGGCTTCCAAAAGGCAAAAGACTGGGGTGGTTACCCAAAACTGTGTCTTGTGACTTTATTTCAGACTGGGCTTGTAGTGGGAGGCGTTCGGTAAGGAGTGGGCAGGGCCACAAGACACACACACACACACACCACAAAAGCCATGTGGCTCTTTAAGGACCTAGCTGTAGATTGGGGCTCCCCCAAGACGCTTGGAGGAGACCAGCGAACGAGGATTCGATCTCTGCACAGAGTAAGCTAGCTTGTCAGGAAGAAGAACGGGAGTGGAAGCCTTCTCCCCATTTGCTGGCTTTCTATCTGCAGGAAGAAGGTACAGCTCGTTTCCGCCGCCAGAAACAACACAATCGCAACTCACTTTTGAGTGCGAGGGTCAAGTCAGGTCTTACTTTAAACAGAGGGCTTCCTTGGCAGAGAGGGGCCCCACCTTGCCCATCCCAAAGGCTGGATTTCAAAAGCCGAAAGCCACCTGAATGCAGGAGGTGGAGGAGGAGGAGGAGGAGGGAGGATTTGAATTCGCATCTGAAGCCCCTGACGTGGCTGTGGCTTCCCTTCAGGGCTGCTTCAGCCTGCCAGGTGGTGGGAGAAGGACCTCCTGCTAGTTGAGTGAGGCATTTCCATGTGATCCGGGGGAGAGGAAAAAAAAGTCGTCGTGTTTGAACCCACTTGAATTTTCAAGTGGGTTTTTTTTCCCTACGCTGATCCAGGCTGACAATTGATCCGCTGAGGCATCCCCACCCACGGATGCTGGCCCGGCCTTTGCTCAGAAATGTCAGCAGGGGAAAAAATTCATCATCAAACTGACATTTCTTCTGATGCCTGCTTTGCGCCGTGAGGCAACCCAAACACCAGCAGGGGCAGTCCAAGATAGACTGCCCCTGTACACGAGGGCTCTTTTTAGCCCTTTCGGATCAACCCCCAACAGCCTTGTGGGTGAATTTGGGTGGGAACCTTTTGCTGGTGTTGCAGCCAAGGGGCTCAAGCCGAGGTTTAGCGTTCAGTGCAGCTGAAGGCCTTGCAGTCGGTCTGGAAAAGGAGCCTCTGAGCATGTTTTTTTAACCAACGTGGTTAAGGAAGAGTTCCAGCGGTCTAAACTGAGGCAGGAGACATGAAGACCCCCACCCATTTCTGAATTGTGTTACAAAATATCCATTTTGGCCTGTCGCTGAAATAATGGAGGAGTGGGCCTTAAAAAGAAATCAAGTTCCTAGACCTTAAGATTATGTCAGAAGCTACTTTCTGAAAACTCTCCAGCCAAACGGAGAGTAAAACGCTCGCGAAGCAG
>NW_015416076.1:0-1642 GCF_001527695.2 Protobothrops mucrosquamatus | reverse complement strand
TTTAAATAGGGATAATTTTTAATGATTTTAATAATGTCACAGCTACAAATATTTGGTTTTAATTGGCTTTTATAGGGGAAATGTTGTGTGTGTTGTTTGTATTGTGTTATTTTAATATGCTGTGAGCCGCCCTGAGTCCCGTGGGGAGAAGGGCGGCATATAAATTATGAAAAATAAATAAATAAATAAATAAATAATAACTCCTTACAAATATCAAAATAATTGATATTAATTAATTAATTGTGCTATTCTAATGTTAACTGGAAAAAGATAGTGTGATAGAACATATTTTTGTGAGAGTACATGTCGTTGATTTGAAGACTTGTTTCTACCTATCATACATGTAAAGTTAAATATATTTCATTACATGAAACTTGTTGGTCCACATACAACTTTATATTTCCTTCCTAATCTCTTGTCATGACTTTCATCCAATTCTGAATATGTACAGTATTCTGATGCAAATGAAATGAACATTTATTGCCATAATTAAATTTCAAGGAGGAGGTTGATTGAAGCATTATTTCATGGCAATAAAGTAATATTCTTTTGACTTGTTTATTCAGTTATAAATAAATGCTACTATTAGAGGAAGTCTTATTTTTATTTTATTAAACTGATGGTAAATAATTTTGGTGATTGTTTTATTTTTTTCTTGTTTTTGACTATAGATGTGTGTAATGTTTCTTCTAGTTTTGTTTTTCTGTTCTATAATTCTTTTGTAAAAGAATTTAAAGAATTTAAATGTACTGTAAAATCAGTCATGACAATAGTGAAATTTTAAACATGTGACATATTCTGTCACATGTATAAAATTTCACTATTGTCATGACTGATTTTACAGTACATCTACACAACAGCAGCAGCAGCAGCAGCAGCAGCAGCAGCAACAACAACAACAACAACAACAACAACAACAACAATAACAATAACAATAACAATAACAATAACAATAACAATAATAATAATAATAATAATAATAATAATAATAATAATAATAATAATAATAATAATAATAATAATAATAATAAAGTTGGAAGGGACCTTGGAGGTCATCGGGTCCAACCCCCTGCTCAGGCAGGAACCCTACACCATTTCAGACAAATGGCTGTACAGTCTCTTCTTAAAAACTTCCAGTGTTGGAGCATTCACCGCTTCTGGAGGCAGGTTGATCCATTGGTTAATTGTTCTAACTGTTAAGAAGTTTCTCCTTAGTTCTAAGTTGCTTCTCTCCTTGGTCAGTTTCCACTCGTTGCTTCTTGTCCTGCCTTCAGGCGCCTTGGAGAATAGCTTGACTCCCTCTTCTTTGTGGCAGCCTCTGAGATATTGGAACACTGCTATCATGTTCCCCCTCGTCCTTCTCTTCGTTAAACTAGACATACCCAATTCCAGCAACTGTTCTTTATATTAAATTGATCTTGGTGGAACTGTATATTGGATGGTGTAGATATGAGCAACAAGCAATAGACATGGGGTGACATTATTTTATTTATAGGTGCAAATGAAATATGCAGGACAGATTCCACCAGGTTATTCATGAAGGAGTCTACTCCTTCCTTAACTTTCTGACCAATCCTAATGAAGAAACTGCAGGACTGAAAGGCAAAGGAAACTGTGATGTCCTGCCTCATTTCCCTCCTTT
>NW_015416075.1:0-1642 GCF_001527695.2 Protobothrops mucrosquamatus | reverse complement strand
AGATTCCCTCCCATAGACCGGTACGCTCCCACAGAGTGGGTCTCCTCAGGGTGCCGTCGGCCAAGCAATGTCGGCTGGCGACCCCCAGGGGGAGGGCCTTCTCTGTGGGTGCCCCTGCCCTCTGGAACGAACTACCCCCCGAGATTCGGACGATTCCGGATCTCCTTACCTTCCGTCGCGCCCTCAAGACATGGCTTTTCCAGCAAGCGGACCTGGCCTAGGAAGGATTTTATACTGGGTTCATTTTAGGAATTCGATATACACAACTCTAAAATTTGGTTTAATTCGGTTTTACAGGGGGGGATTGTATATATGCCTTTGTTTTAAATATGTTGTGAGCCGCCCTGAGTCCCGTCGGGAGAAGGGCGGGATATAAATTAAAATAAATAAATAAATAAATAAATAAATACCACTTGCTCCATATTAAATAATATTCTGTGTCTTCTTTTTCTTTTATCTCTTTTGTTAATTTGTCCATCTCGGCACAGTCCAGGATTTTCTTTATCACTTCTTCCTCTGATGGTATATTCTCGTTTTTCCAGAACTGTGCATATGCTATTCTTGCTGCTGTTGTTATATGTAGAATTGAAGTTGAAGTTTGCTAAACTCATTTGTTAACATCCTTGTATCATTCGAAAAATAAAAGGTGGAACTACTCAGAAATATTTTTACCATCTTTATCTTTCAAGGGTGACTCGAAAAGCAAGAGCTAAAACTTCTGGGGCTGGGTACGGCGCGCCTTTCCCCCACGGAGGAGCAACAGCGACTTACCTGGGAATGTAGCCCGCCTCCTCCCCAAGCCGGAGCTCAAATTCCCGCCAGGCCTGGCTGGGACCCACCGCAGATCCCGCCGCCGCCGCCGCCATCCCGGCGAAAGTACCGAAGGCGTCGCTCTCTTCCCCGGAGAACTCCTCGCAGTCGCTCCGCCGCCTCTGCGGTTGAGCGACGCCGCGAAATCCCCGCACGAACTCGCGGAAGGTGATGGCGCCGTCGCGGTCAGTGTCCAGGCGCTGAAAAATAGCTTCGGCCTCCGCCGGCCGGACCCGCAGCTCCGCGCAGAGCGAGCCGAAGTCATCGCGCTCGATCCGGCCAGAACCGTTCACGTCGCAGGCCAGAAAGAGCGAGCGGAGCCGGCCGGCCTCGTCCAAGTCCACCTGCTCCCCCGAAGAGGAGCCCATCACACGGCGAGGGAGACCTCCGCGGGCTCGCGGAGGGACGCCTCGACGGCTCCAAGCGCTGGGGACCCCGATCCGGGAAGGAGAAAGACGCCGAGCCGCCCCGCCGAGCCCGACTCTCCGCGCCCAAATCCGCGCTTTCGCTGCCGGCTGCCTTCCAGGCCGCCTCTCCTCTGCTCCACCCCTCGAGCAGGAAAAGTTCTTCCAAGAATTTCGCCCTGCCTGCCAGGGGAGAGCTGCTTTGAGAGCGCGCGGCCGCCCCGCGCGGGGCCGCCCCCTGCGGCCTGTCAGGCGTGTAGGAACGAGGCGGACGGGGCTGGTCCGTCACAGGTGTGAATTCCACTTCTGACGATTGTTTCCCTGCGGCGCAGGTTTCTTTTGCGGCCCGCCAAAAGCGCCGCATCCTGGAAAGAGGCGGCTTGGCCGGGTAGTCAAGGGTGACGACGCTAATTGACTTGGAGCCAAGG
>NW_015416074.1:0-1642 GCF_001527695.2 Protobothrops mucrosquamatus | reverse complement strand
ACGTCCAAAAAGTAGCTGATAGATAGATCTCAGACCCAGAGGAGGCATGAGATAAAGAGATCTCCCACCATACAGTGCAGGGGCAATGGAAGAATTTCCTCTTGCTTCACTCCTTCTTTTCATCTGTGATCTGTCAGGCTCCATGTGGGGCGGACTAGATAAAGATCAAGCTTCATTCATGACTGGTACATTAAGGCAGGGGTCTACAACCTTGACAACTTTAAGACTTGTGGACTTCAGCTTAAAGTTGTCAAAGTTGCAGACCCCGGTGCTCCATTGTGGTCACAAGTTGAGTACTACCTGTACTGTAGGTAGGCTAATGGTCTGATTCTTTATATGGCAATAGGAGATGTAGGTCCAAATATATCTGAACTGTCCAGTTTGAGAAAAATCTCTTCTTATCACTGCACCAACCTGGCCCACTACCTCTTCTGGTTCAAAACCTAATGCAGGGTAAGGCATTTCAGAGACTATAAATATAAAAGACAGGATAATAGGGTGGATGATATTCATATCCTTGGAGTAAGATCAGGCATTACAAATGCGTGTTCTTTTTTTTTGCAGATGTTGGAGATGTGTCAAATCAAAGAGACCAGTGGTGGAATTCAATAAATCCTTTTATATTATGGTGCATCTTGTTGCAAGAGGCCTGAAAAACTGACATCAACATCTTGATTTTTCTATAGAATTTGTCCAAGAGTTACCACCTGATTTGTTCTGAGTTTGCCATTTTCAAAGAGGCATCTGTAGGAGTGCAAAAGAACAATGAGCTATACTAGAAGCGACTTAAAAGGTCAATGGCACTATATAATTGTCTGGAAAAACAGTATTGTATTCATGCCTACAACTAACTCAGCTGTGCTCCTTTTTTTTAAAAAAAAGAAATTATTAACTGGGCTGGTATCGGGTGGGAGGAAAGTTCTGGTTTTCTAGAAATGACAGGTGGCGGATAGAATTGAAATCAATATTATATTTTTCCTTTTGACTGAAATAGAAACTTGGGAGATTATATTTGAAAAGGATGATATATAAGAGATAACTGAATTTATTTATTTATTTTTATATATCAAATTTAGAGATGGTCTATCTCACGCACAAAGCCAGCTTTGCATTGCATTGAATTAAAACCGGATCGAATTGCATTGTATTGCAGGAGTTGAAATGATATGGCCTCGGGCATGTTAAAATGTAGAAGCAGTGCCAATTCTGCAACATAGTCAAAAGTTTTTAGAACAAATGTCCCCAACCCTGATGCCGACAATTTCTGTCAGACTACTATCGCCATCATTCAACATTCATCTCACTACTCTCCAGAATGCAATTAAACAGGCCATTATGGCTGAGGATAATAGGAATTTCACACATTTGGAGAGCACAAAGTCTGGGAAGGCTGGATTAAAAGAAACAAAACATCTTTCTTACTTACTGCATGCTATACAACAATTAAATGCATCAAACCTTTATTCAGTTTAATAATAATAATAATAATAATAATAATAATAATAATAATAATAATAATAATAATAATAATAATAATAATAATAATAATAATAATAATAATAGTAAAGTTGGAAGGGACCTTGAAGGTCATCTAGTCCAACCCCCTGCTCAGGCAGGAAACCCTATACCATTTCGGACAAAT
>NW_015416073.1:0-1642 GCF_001527695.2 Protobothrops mucrosquamatus | reverse complement strand
GTTTTATAAAACCTTTTTGCTTTAGGCCTCCGCCGCTGTGTACAAAAAAAAAAAGGTTCAATCAATCAGTCAATTTCAATTTCTGGCGGGAAAAAAAAGATCTTGCAAAGTTGGAATTGATTGATTGAACTTTTTAGTCCCACCCAGTCTGCTATTATCACTGCAGCCACGCCCACCCAATGGGCCACACCCACCCAGCACCCGACGATGCATAAATGGGTTTTGGGTTGTAGTTTGGGCACTCAGTCTCTAAAAGGTTCGCCATCACTGGACTAGGGGTTACCTTAAAGCAGTGCTCCAATATCTCAGGGGCTGACATAAAAAAGAGGGGAGTCAAGCTATTCTCCAAAGCACCTGAAGGCAGGACAAGAAGCAACGGATGGAAACTAATCAAGGAGAGAAGCAACCTAGAACTAAGCAGAAAGTTCCTGACAGTGTGAACAGTTAATCAGACCAACACCTTGCCTCCTGAAGTTGTGGGTGCTCCAACACTGGACGTTTTTAAGAAACTATTGGACAACCATTTGTCTGGAATGCCATAGATTTTCCTGCTTGAGCAGGGGGTTGGACTAGAACAGGGGTAGGCAACCTTGGCTCTTGTATGACTCGTGGACTTCAACTCCCAGAATTCCTGAGCCAGCCATGCTGGCTCAGGAATTCTGGGAGTTGAAGTCCACGAGTCATAAAAGAGCCAAGGTTGCCTACCCCTGGACTAGAAGGTCCCTTTCTGTTATTCTGTGAAAGCCTCCTGGTCGCTATCTATGTGGTTGCAAAGAGTTGACATGATGACATCCATCCATCCACCCATCCATGCACCCATCCATTTTGATCATTGCATTGGATCATTATTGGTTTTCTTTGTAAGGGTAGTCCTCAATGTATAGCCATTCATTTAGCAACCGTTCAAAGTTACAGCAG
Source organism: Protobothrops mucrosquamatus (assembly GCF_001527695.2). NCBI lineage: Eukaryota > Metazoa > Chordata > Lepidosauria > Squamata > Viperidae > Protobothrops > Protobothrops mucrosquamatus. The sequence goes on along the minus strand of NW_015416073.1, from coordinate 724 downwards.
CCCTGGAAAAAGTGACTCACGGTTGGTCCTCGCACTTACGACTGTTGCAGCATTTTCAGTCATGGGATCAAAATTTGGGCACTGAACAGCTGGGCATGTATTTACAACAGTCATGGGATCACATTTGTGACCTTCCCAGCCGGCTTCTGATAAGCAAAATCAATGGGGAAGGTTAGATTTGCTTAACAATTACACGATTCATTTAACAACTGCAGTGATTTGCTTGGCAAAAAAGGTCATAAAATCAGGCACAATTCACTTAGCAACCATCATGTTTAGCAGTAGAAATTCTGGTCCAAATTGTGGTCATAAGTCAAGGACTTCCTGCAATACTATCTGCATCTATGTATTTTACTTTATGCATTTAAATATATTTTTCCAAGAATGCGTTTATTTAACAAAAATTTATTTAACAAAATTTATATGCCGCCCTTCTCCCCATGGGACTCAGGGCGGCTCACAGCATATTAAAACATCATACAAAAAATTTCCCCTACTAAAAACCAATTAAAACCCAAATATTGATAGCTGTGGCTCTTTAAAATCGTTAAAAATTGTCCCTATTTAAAACTCACCCTAGGTCAGGCCCGCTTGTTGAAAAAGCCATGTCTTGAGGGCGCGGCGGAAGGTTAAGAGATCCGGAATCGTCCGGATCTCGGGGGGTAGTTCGTTCCAGAGGGTGGGGGCACCCACAGAGAAGGCCCTCCCCCTGGGGGTCGCCAGC
>NW_015416072.1:0-1642 GCF_001527695.2 Protobothrops mucrosquamatus | reverse complement strand
ATTTACTGTTTCCGTGTTTCCCGAGAGTTTACGTTAGCGTTCAAGTTATCGTTTTTGTGTTTCCCAATGTGCACGGTGTGTGTGTGTGTGTGTGTGTGTGTGTGTGCAGATACAGTCAGTCCTCAGTTCATAACCACAACGGAGCCCCAGATGTCTCCGAGACATTTGCTCGGTGGGTTTCGCCCCGTTTTACGACCTTTCTAGCTGCCGTCGTTAACCGAATCACTGCAGTTGTTAAGTCGGTTCCACAGTTGTTAAGTGAATCTGGCTTCCCCCCCCCATTGGCTTTGCTTGTCAGGAGGTCGCAAAAGGGGATCACGTGATCCCCCCCCCAAGACACTGCGACCGTCGTAAATAGGAGTCAGTTGCCAAGCGTCTGAATTTTGATCACGTGACCCTGGGAGATGCTGCAACCGTCGTAAGTGTGAAAAACGGTTGTAAGTCCCTTTTTTTAGCGCTTTTTAAGCCGACGCAGTCAAGGTAATTCAGGATGGTAAAGTGCCTTTTTAGCGTGTAAGTGGTCCTCAGTTTATGACCGCCACCGAGTCCGGAATTCCCGTGGCTAAGCGAGACAGATTAATAATAATAATAATAATAATGATGATGATGATGGTGGTGGTGGTGGAAGGGACCTTGGAGGTCATCTAATCCAACCCCCTGCTCAGGCAGGAAACCCTATACCATTTCAGACAAATGGCTGTCCGGTCTCTTCTTAAAAACTTCCAGTGTTGGAGCATTCACCGCTTCTGGAGGCAGGTTGTTCCACTGGTTAATTGTTCTCACTGTCAGGAAGTTTCTCCTTAGTTCTAGATTGCTTCTCTCCTTGATTAGTTTCCATCCATTGCTTCTTGTCCTGCCTTCAGGTGCTTTGGAGAACAGCTTGACTCCCTCTTCTTTGGGGCCGCCCCTGAGATACTGTAACACTGCTATCATGTCCCCCCTCGTCCTTCTCTTCATTAAACTAGACATCCCCAATTCCAGCAATTGTTCTTCATATATTTGCTTTTTTTAAAAAAAAAAAAAGTTCGTTTGTTTTAAAAACAACTTTGCATTTCTTTTTAGAAGCGAACGTAGCCTCTAGGAAAAAGAGAAATTTCATTTGCTTGGTGTGCCTTCCCTTTCCAGCCCCCCCACCCCACCCCCTTTTCCTACAGAGTCAGGCCCAAGCAATATGGCCCCCTTTGCGCTTTCCATCTGGACCGCTATAAGCACCGGCTGCTCCCTTCTAGACGTTCTTGCTTTTCAGCCTGTAATTAACACAACAGCTCTGGGCTTCAAAGGCGCCCGTAGTCAAAAGTTAGGACGCTTCAAGCACATTATTAAGAATTTCTCTTTTTTGGGGGGCTGGGGTGTGGAGAGGAGATGTGATTGGCGGTTACGAAAAAGCTCAAGTCTCCTGTTTTTTTCACGCTGACCACCCGTTGCAGCCTCCCATGATTTACGTGATAATAATAATAATAATAATAATAATAATAATAATAATAATAATAATAATAATAATAATAAAGTTGGAAGGGACCTTGGAGGTCATCTAGTCCAACCCCCTGCTCAGGCAGGAAACCCTATACCATTTCAGACAAATGGCTGTCCAGTCTCTTCTTAAAAACTTCCAGTGTTGGAGCATTCACCGCTTCTGGAGGCA
>NW_015416071.1:0-1642 GCF_001527695.2 Protobothrops mucrosquamatus | reverse complement strand
CAGTTATATAATTACAAGTATCAATGCTGTATTCTGATTGAAATAACAAAATAAATGCACAAGCAGCAAGGGACAACAAATTATTTAATTATAATGTTCTTCTATAGAAGGACCAAATCCTACATATTAGACTGGAAAAAGTTGCTGAATAAGCCAAGCCTTTAGTGTTGTAAGAAAAACAACGGGAGTTTTGAGAATGCAGACACTGAGTCCTTACTTTTCTTTATTAAAGTTACATTTTATGAACTCCATCGATATGTCTACAATAACTTCATATAAATCTACCTTAAGGTTAAAAGATCTACAAGAATATTACATGAAAAAGCGGACACACAGAAACAGTATTTAGAAAGGACTTGGGTAAGGTCAGAAGGCAAGATGGGGGATTTAAGTAGACATTTGCTCTGAACTTTTAATCTGGCTGAGTCTAAATTCTGATGTCTATTGATTCGGAGTTGTCAAGTGGGAAACTGTAAACTTTATACAATATATGTATCCCCCTCCCCCCCTCTCTCTTTGCCAACAAAGAATTAAAGGGGAGACTAGTATAGCTATTTCAAGCTATTTGGCTCTCATCAACTAGTTGTACCCTTGAGATTCAAACCTGGGCTGCTTGCACGTTAGGCAGCTGTATTAACCTCTAGGCCACAGGCTCTTCTCACTTTTGTCAGCTGTGTTAGGGAGGGAGGAGACCAGGGAGGAGATATATATTGACTGGTTGTTTTTTGGAACACCCTATCCAAATATGGGAAGGAAGCTTTTTCATATATATGAAAATTTTAATAGAATGAGTTTTAATCTTTCATACTGCCTCCAGAAGTTGTGAATGCTCCAGCCCTGGAAGTTTTTAAGAAGAGACTGGACAACCATTTGTCTGAAATGGTATAGGGTTTCCTGCTTGAGCAGGGGAGGTTGGACTAGAAGATCTCCAAGATCCCTTCCATCACCATCATCATCATCATCATCATCATCATCATCATCATCATCATCATCATCATCATCACCACCACCACCACCACCACCACCACTACCACCACCATCATTATCATCATCATCATCATCATCATCATCATCATCATCATCATCATCATTATTATTATTATTATTATTATTATTATTATTATTATTATTATTATTATTATTATTATTATTATTATTATTATTATTATTATTATTATTATTATTATTATTATTATTATTATCTGAGGATTCCTGTAGCATATACTCCCTATCTGCTAAAGATACTCAATCATGCTTGGTAGTTCAGCTGTTACACCTAATGAATATTAATTGTGAAAGATGATGCAGGTGAAAGTGAACAAATTCAGGAAGACAATGTATCAGTTCAGTTCTGTATGAAAAAGTGGTAGGAGACATGAATTCTCAACAGCATGAAGAGACAGTGGATGTAGGAAAAGAACACATGGATACTGGTTGAGAGAGAATAAAAAGAATTGTGTTACAAGATGCTGCAGATGCACATGGAGTTATAAAATATGAAGAAGAAAACTTGGTGGAATGATGACGGAAAAGTGGCAATGGATAAAAAAAGAAAAGGCATATGAGAGAAAGATGTAAATGAGGGTGAGAGAAATACATTGCATAATGTGTATAGAGAGAAAAACATAGATACAAAGAATGT
>NW_015416070.1:0-1642 GCF_001527695.2 Protobothrops mucrosquamatus | reverse complement strand
CTTAGGGTTAGGGTTAGGTCACCATGAACTCATAGAGCAAAATGGACATCACCAACAAATTTGCAGTGCTTGGGTATGGTTAGGATGGCACTGACCTTTATAACTTACCCTACCTTTCCTGGTAAAATACATGGGGAAATCTCATTAGAGGAAAATTCCACTTAGGGTTAGGGTTAGATCACCATGAACTCATAGAGCAAAATGGACATTGCCAAAATGTTCGTAGTGCTTGGTTATGGTTAGGAGGGCACTGACTTTTCTAGCCTGCCCTATCTATCTTTTGTGGTAAAATACATGGGGAAATCCCATTAGAGGAAAATTCCACTTATGGTTAGGGTTAGGTCAACATGAACCCATAGAGCAAAATGGGCATCGCCAACAAATTCGCAGTGCTTGGGTATGGTTAGGGGGGCACTGTCTTTTATACCCTGCCCTTTCTATCTTTCCTAGTAAAATACATGGGGAAATCCCATTGGAGGAAAATTCCACTTAGGGTTAGGGTTAGGTCACCATGAACTCATAGAGCAAAATGGGCATCGCCAACAAATTCGCAGTGCTTGGGTATGGTTAGGAGGGGACTTAATTTTCTAGCCTGCCCTATCTATCTTTTGTGGTAAAATACATGGAAAATCCCATTGGAGCAAAATTCCACTTAGGGTTAGGGTAGGTCAACATGAACCCATAGAGCAAAATGCACATCACCAACAAATTTGCAGTGCTTGGGTATGGTTAGGATGGCACTGACCTTTATAACTTACCCTACCTTTCTTGGTAAAATACATGGGGAAATCCCATTAGAGGAAAATTCCACTTAGGGTTAGGGTTAGATCACCATGAACTCATAGAGCAAAATGGACATTGCCAAAATGTTCGCAGTGCTTGGGTATGGTTAGGAGGGCACTGACTTTTCTAGCCTGTCCTATCTATCTTTTGTGGTAAAATACATGGGGAAATCCCATTGGAGGAAAATTCCACTTAGGGTTAGGGTAGGTTAACATGAACCCATAGAGCAAAATGCACATTACCAACAAATTTGCAGTGCTAGGGTATGGTTAGGATGGCACTGACCTTTATAACTTACCCTACCTTTCCTGGTAAAATACATGGGGAAATCCCATTAGAGGAAAATTCCACTTAGGGTTAGGGTTAGGTCAACATGAACCCATAGAGCAAAATGGGCATCGTCAACAAATTCGCAGTGCTTGGGTATGGTTAGGGGGGCACTGTCTTTTATACCCTGCCCTTTCTATCTTTCCTAGTAAAATACATGGGGAAATCCCATTGGAGGAAAATTCCACTTAGGGTTAGGGTTAGGTCACCATGAACTCATAGAGCAAAATGGACATCGCCAACAAATTCGCAGTGCTTGGGTATGGTTAGGAGGGGACTTACTTTTCTAGCCTGCCCTATCTATCTTTTGTGGTAAAATACATGGAAAATCCAATTGGAGCAAAATTCCACTTAGGGTTAGGGTAGGTCAACATGAACCCATAGAGCAAAATGCACATCACCAACAAATTTGCAGTGCTTGGGTATGGTTAGGATGGCACTGACCTTTATAACTTACCCTACCTTTCCTGGTAAAATACATGGGGAAATCCCATTAGAGGAAAATTCCACTTAGGGTTAGGGTTAGATCACC
>NW_015416069.1:0-1642 GCF_001527695.2 Protobothrops mucrosquamatus | reverse complement strand
TAAATACAGGAAAAATTGATATAACAATGTAAAGGAGAAATTGTAAACTTAATTGACATTTTTGTTTATACATTAATTTCGAATGAAAATAACTCAGAATAAAGAAGAAGACCAACAACCTCAGTGCAGAAATTAGAGTCAGGCAACAAGAGAAGGTACCTTTTGGACAGAAGCATTAGGACATTTTTCAAAGATCCTGAAGCACTGGGGAACTACCAGAGGACTGGAAAAGAGCTGATGTAGTTCCCATCTTCAAAAAAGGGAAAAAATGGATCCAGGAAATTACAGACCTATCAGCCTGACCTCAATACCTGGGAAGATTCTGGAAAAGATAATAAAACAATGAATCAGCGAACACCTACAGGCAAACAAAGTCATTACCAAAAGCCAACACAGGTTTATCAAAAACAGATCATGCCAGACAAATCTTATTGCATTCTTTGACCAGGTGACAAAATTAGTGGATCAGAGGAATGCTGTGGATATAATTTACTTGGACTTCAGTAAGGCATTTGACAAAGTAGATCACAACCTACTACTTGATAAGATAGAAAAATGCGTGTTAGACAGCATCACCACCAGATGGATCTGTAGCTGGCTGGCCAGCCGTACTCAGCATGTGGTCCTCAATGGAACCACATCTACATGGAGGGAAGTGTGTAGTGGGGTGCCCCAGGGCTCTGTTCTGGGCCCAGTGCTCTTCAACATCTTCATCAACGATTTGGACGAGGGAATAGATGGGGAACTCATCAAATTTGCAGACGACACCAAGCTGGCAGGAATAGCCAACACTCCAGAAGACAGGCTTAGGATACAGGAGGATCTGGACAGACTTGAACACTGGGCACTATCTAACAAAATGAAATTCAATGGTGAAAAAAGTAAGGTTCTACATTTAGGCAGGAAAAACCAAATGTACAGGTATAGTATAGGGGGTACCTTGCTCAATAGTAGTAACTGTGAGAGGGATCTCGGAGTCCTAGTGGACAATCATTTAAATATGAGCCAGCAGTATGCTGCAGCTGCCAAAAAGGCCAACACAGTGCTAGGCTGCATTAACAGAGGGATAGAATCAAGATCACGTGAAGTATTAATACCACTTTACATGCCTTGGTAAGGCCACACTTGGAATACTCCATTCAGTTGTGGTTATTTATTTATTTATTTATTTATTTTTAATTATATATAAATTATTATTTTCCTGGGTTCCAAGATCACCTCAGATGGGGACTGCAGCCAAGAAATTAAAAGACGCTTGCTCCTGGGGAGGAAAGCTATGGCAAATCTAGACAGCATACTAAAAAGCAGAGACATCACCCTGCCAACAAAAGTGCGTATAGTCAAGGCCACGGTTTTCCCAGTTGCAATATATGGATGTGAAAGTTGGACCATAAGAAAGGCTGAGCGACAAAGAATTGAGGCCTTTGAACTATGGTGCTGGAGAAGACTCCTGCGAGTCCCTTGGACTGCAAGGCGTTCAAACTGGTCAGTCCTAGAAAAGATCAACCCCGACTGCTCTTTAGAAGGCCAGATCCTGAGGTTGAAACTCAAATACTTTGGCCACCTAATGAGAAGGAAGGACTCACTGGAGAAAGGCCTAATGCTGGGAAAGATTGAGGGCAATAGAAGAAGGGAACGACAG
>NW_015416068.1:0-1642 GCF_001527695.2 Protobothrops mucrosquamatus | reverse complement strand
GAGGAGGCTGCTTATTGTTGGCTAGAAAGTTAAATAGTGAGGTAGTGGAAAGAGGGAAAGGAGATTGTAATATGGGAAAGGGAAATAGTAGTGGTGAGGTAGTGGAAGAAGGGGGGGAGGCAGCTGCTGCTGTTGTGTGCTGACCCTGCCTGCCTGCCTGCACTCTTTTCTTTTGACAATCACTGCTACTTTCCCCAGATTTTTTTTTAAATATACAGTGATGTTTTGAAAATATTCCGTTTTGATAGAGAAATAGCCGATCAAAAAGGGCAAAGGTGTAACAGACAGGCATATATTATAAAATGAGAGAAGCAGCCCAGTCTTGCATCAAAAGCTGATTGTTGAATGAACAGAAAGATGGGATATACATTCAGTAATTCATTTTAAAAAATAGCTTCAAATGGAATTCCTCAGTTGTCTACTCAAGGCAATCTGTTGGCCGAAGAAGAACTTGGACGGGCTCTATTCTCCTCTAATATGTACTAGTGCTACAGCAGTATTCTAAAATAAGCCCTAAGGTTGGTATAGAAACTATAACGGTTCAGATTATAATTTTAAAACTGTGATATGATAAGGCAAAAGAGTTAGAAACAGCACAATGTATGACATCTAATATAACACACAAAATGTTTAATATTTAAACTCTTATATTTTTTCCATACTGTAGCATTTAAATTGCTTTTATGTTCAATAATTTATGGTTGAAAGAATCCATTATTTAATAACTGTGTACTGAAATTCTAACCAGCAATTATTTTGTTCTTTAACTTTTACTTTCACTAGTGATTAGATGGCTTAATTTTTTGCATCCACTCTTTAAGTGAAATGAAAAAGAAGTCTCTGTTTAAAACAGTGGTTCTCAACCTTTTTAATGCCGCGACCCCAACCGGTCGTAAATCGAGGACTCAACCGGTCGTAAGTCGGGGACTACCCAACCGGTCGTAAGTCGAGGACTTTCCCTGCCCGGGAGCTCCGCGCATGCGTGGTTCCGCCCCCTGCGCCGGCCGAGGCGTAGCTGCCAAGCGGCAGAGACGGAGCAGGCCGACCACCAGCTGGCCCAGCCCAAGGGAGGTAAGGCACCCGCCGGAAAAGGGGGGAAAAATGGTGGACAAAAAAAATGGCGGACAAAAAAATGGCGGACAGCCTTGCTTGGCGACCCCCATGAAATGGCCGATCGACCCCAAATGGGGTCCCGACCCACAGGTTGAGAACCACTGGTTTAAAACAATTGTTCACATAAAAGTGTAGTGTTTAAGAACCACAACTTTGCATGCCTAACCAAATCATTTAAACATTAAACAGGGCTGAAGAAAAGAGGCAGCAAGGTAATTGCGACTTGTATTGTTCCTATGCAGAAGGACAGAGGGATTGTGAGAGGATCCAGTATTCCCCTATGGCAATGGGGGAGCACTGTAATCAAAGACTAGACTGAGAAAGTTTTGCTAAAATTTCATTTCATTTTCATTTTATTCAATTTGTATCCCGCCCTTCTCCCGAAGGACTCAGGGCGGCTCACAACATTTTTTAAAAAACAAAGACAAACCCACACACCCCACCGAATAAAACCAAATTAAAACCAATATTTTAGTGTTGTGGTAATTAAAATTTCTAAGAAACCCAATTTAAAAATCCTCCCTAGGCC
>NW_015416067.1:0-1642 GCF_001527695.2 Protobothrops mucrosquamatus | reverse complement strand
GGACGATCCCGGATCTCCTAACCTTCCGCCGCGCCCTCAAGACATGGCTTTTTCAACAAGCGGGACTGACCTAGGGTGAATTTTAAATAGGGAATAATTTTTAAAGATTTTAATAATGACACAGCCATAAATATATTTGGTTTTTAATTGGTTTTATAGGGGAAATGTTTTTTGTGTTGTTTTTTAACATGCTGTGAGCTGCCCTGAGTCCCGTGGGGAGAAGGGCGGCATAGAAGTTGGAAAATAAATAATAAAAAAAAAAAAAATAAAATAAAATAAATATGTTTGCAGGATACCAGTTTGGGGAATGCTGGGACAATTAATTAATTAATTAATTTCAACTCTGCTTCCCATGTTGAAACAATTTATAATAAAATTATTAGTATACAATAATAAAATAGAATAAAGTAAAACATATTAAAAATCACAAAATTGGAAGGAGTCAGCTATTGAAACTAACTTTAGTGCATATTTGTCAAGTGGGGAATGTGGAAAATGCAACAATCTCATTCATAACTTTTATCCATGAAAGGTTTGTGTGAAGAACTAAGGTTTCAGTGATACCCAAAGGCCTTTATAGTAGGCATCTCATCAATTTTGAAGGGCAAGAACACCTGCAGATAACCAGAGGATGATACTGTATAGGCTATAGCAAAAAGAACAGGGTGACTTCTGATTAAAGACCAACCAGATAGATAATAGTAAAGATAGCATGTCAAGTACATTTTCTATTACAATCCCTGAATGCCTGCTGGAATAGCCAACTTTTCTTCTAAATCAGGATGCTGATTTATTTCTAGGTAGAGATGATTCTTCAGAAGGGGAATTCTGGCAAACAATGCTTGCTTCTAAGATCCTTCCTACTAGCCATCATGGAACAGATACTTGGCATAGTTCCTCTACCAGCATACTTTGGATGGACAGGCAGGAATACTGCTATCTTTGGGCTACAAATGCAACATTCCTAGCTCTGGCCTAACTGTACATGTAGGGTTTCATATCTGGTCTCCTGTGGAATCAGAGCTTCTGGTGATCATGAGGATCTCCCAATGGAGAAATGCCAGTTCTTACCTCTATTCTGTGTTTAAGACTGTTATAATACCTAAACCCAGATAGGCATATTTCAGTAAGGGGTAGCCTCCCTTTATTACCCATCCAGGTTTCAGTAATGTAATCCTCCTCTATCTTGGCATACAGCATTATATCACGGTTTAAAATAGCCCTATAACGGACAAGCCTGGTATCGGCTTCAGCACAAGAAATCTAGGAACCTAGAAATCTAGGTTGAGAAAAAGGATCTGAAAGATGTGATTGGCTGCAGGTAGTCCTCGACTTACAACAGTTTGCTTAGTGACTGTTTGAAGTTACAAAGGCACTGAAAAAAATGAGTTTTTCCACACTTATGACCACTGCAGCATTCCCTTGGTAATGTGATTTACATTCGGATGCTTGACAACTGACTCACGTTAATGATGGTTGCAGTTTCCCAGGGTCATGTGATCATCTTTTGTAACTTTCTGACAAGCAAAGTCAATGGGGCAAACCCAGTGGTGGGATTCAAATATATGAACAACCGGTTCTCTGTGTGGATGCTGCTTCCAGAAGTCCATTCTGGGCCTGGGCAACAAAAAATTAGCTACCA
>NW_015416066.1:0-1642 GCF_001527695.2 Protobothrops mucrosquamatus | reverse complement strand
AATTTATTCAAAAATAAAAATAAGAAACTCACTCAGGCTGTCATATGCTTAGGAAATAAAAAGTGTCATTGTTACAATAGCACCAAAGGGTATGTGGTATCCATGCCTTTGATAGGGTATTGCCTATGTGTTGTAAGTTCCCAGTAGCATGAGCTTAAATGGACTCCAGAAGATGGTAGAGGACAGGAAGGCCTGGAGATACATTGTCCATGGGGTCGCGATGGGTTGGACATGACTTCGCAACTAACAACAACAACAAACCATTATTCAATTAGTCCATACTCCTTAAAATGCGGTATAATTCCTTGGAACCCGATGTAACCTGAGTAAGATTTGTATTGATCTGCCATTGGGATCTTGTGTTTTGTTGCTGGGAATCCAGTAATCATTGTACTTATTTGCTAGGCAAGTTTCTGACATCTCCAATTGCTTTGTCTCAATCTTATGAGATTTTTCCACTACAGAACTAAATGAAGGATTTAGGATTTGCAATGTATGAGAAGATGTATGGCTTAGATCAGGGGTGTCAAACTGCCGGCCCGTGGGCCGGTTTCATCATACTGGAGCCGCGCCCACCCCATTGCCAGCAATGGCAAAAAAGCTCCGATACGTTGTGCGACGTCACGTGACATCACGAGTTTGACATGTCTGACTTAAATGTATGATTTAGTTGATTGGCAGATACCTTGATTAGTTTTTCTTTCTTTAGATTTTGCTTATCTTTGGTAACCTTGACATCTGTCCACTATTGAATTATTTTAAGATCATTCTACTATAAACAATATACTTGTGAGCCTTCCAGTAGATTCATTTTGAATCTATTTTCAGATAGATAATAAATACATCTGTATTTAAGTAGATTTTTTTTCTGGTGATCAATAAATGCTTGCTTCTTAACTATTTTATAATATACAGTTTCTTCTAGTAGAAATATATTAACAGATTCCAATGTTATTAATAAAATGTAGTAATAACACTTGCATTAAAGTTGCCATTAAATGATCTCTGCCTGTTCATAGAAGTATTAAGTTTGGCAAGCCAGCTCATGAAGTCAGCACACCCAGTTACAGAACATTTGCTTGAAAGACAGGAACCTTGTATAGTTATTAACCTACCATTAAGAAAATTATGCAAGGTGACCATTTCCACATTCTTCTCTAAAAGTGGTCTGGAGAATGCTGCTTCTTTCTTCTCACCCAAAAAATGGAATAAGTGCAGCAATTTAAAGACAACTATGTATATAAGTATGTGAGATTGTGTAATTTTACTCTAACACACATAATTTCTTTTTACCTCTCTTTGTTTCTCTCTGTTCTTGAGATGCCATGTTCTTCATAGCCATATATTTTCAACAATTTCTATTAACAAGAGGAAGAACAGGGTGAGATATGTGCTATTAAATATTATTCATTACTTCATTATTTAATATAAATGATTTGTATAGCCGTTCAATTCATAAAATGCAACTCTGTAGGGTTAATAATTAATTTTAAAGAAAAAAAACAAATATAAAAGAACCATACAAGCTCAATGCTTGCTGGGAAATTCTGGGGGTTTAAGTCCACAAATTTTAATGTTGCTGAGATTGAGAAACACTGTTCTAAAATGTCAAGTAGCCATATTTCTCATTATCTAGGAGCCT
>NW_015416065.1:0-1642 GCF_001527695.2 Protobothrops mucrosquamatus | reverse complement strand
CAGGAAGTTTCTCCTTAGTTCTAGGTTGCTTCTCTCCTTGATTAGTTTCCATCCATTGCTTCTTGTCCTGCCTTCAGGTGCTTTGGAGAATAGCTTGACTCCCTCTTCTTTGTGGCAGCCCCTGAGATATTGGAACACTGCTATCATGTCCCCCCTCGTCCTTCTCTTCATTAAACTAGACATACCCAATTCCAGCAACAGGTCCTTTTATGTTTTAGCCTCCAGTCCCCTAATCATCTTTGTTGCTCTTCTCTGTACTCTTTCTAGAGTCTCAGCATCTTTTTTACATCGTGGTGACCAAAACATAGACAACTACTCACCTGAAGGCTTCTGGTTAAATAACAACTAGGGGACCAAATTTTTATCTTTAAAAACAAATAGCAGCTTTGGTGAAGCGACTTGTCAGACTGGCATAAGGGAAAGATCAACCCTTCTTCTCCTGTGTCATAGTTTTATTCTAGAATACAGCCAGATATTTTTTTAAAAAAAAAAGATGCCCAAATGCAATCAAAAGTTTAGCATAGTGCCTACTTTTAACCTTGGAGACAACTTACTTGTAGGGAAGGTTTTGAAATAGTTTCAGCTGCGCACTCACAGGGATACAAGCATCAAATCTAAGCTTGTTCAAATTCCCAAGCAGTCTGCCTGCTGGAGAAGCCATCAGTGGAGTCAGCATGCATTATGAAATTTCCATAATAGAAATGTTTAACAAATATTCTGTGTTTGAAAAGAAGGATTTGCTTCTATTAGCCTCCGATTTCCTTGCATTTAATTTCAAGAGATGATTCTGAGTTCTAATGTCTGTGGGAGTGGGAGAAATTTTTTCTGTCCAGATATCTCTGTCATGATATACCTCCATCATCTCTCCCCTTAGATTTCTTTGATCCACACTAAAGAGCACTAGTTGCTGAACTATTTCATCTTAAGGGAGATACGCCACCTTTCTAATCATATTGTTTGCCCTGAGTTTGCATTACATTCCATTTTTTTCAGCTTTCTAATAGCCTTTTAATGACCAGCTCTTAGGAGAAGAAGGTATCTCTAGCAACTAGTTAAAGAATACACATGGGAATACATGGACAGTTAGGTGAGATAAGTAAAGTTGGTTCCCTTAGAGAAGTGCAAACTGGTTGTAAAAGCTCTCAGTTCCATCTGTTAGATGCTTCAATTCTCAAGTGTAGCTCCTTATCCAAAACTCTGTGCTTCCAGAGCACTTCAGCTATTGCATTTTTTTTCTGCTCATCATTCCACTACCTTTTCTAGACGTTATATCTAGAGATTACTATATCCCACTGGTTATTTCCATTCTATATTACAGTTTCTTAACGCTTGCCTGTATCAATGTTTTCTTCCAATGCAGAAAGTGAGAAAGTGTAATTTTGCACTTTGTTTTGAAAAAAGAATCTAGAATCAAATAATTTTACAAGATGAGGAAAAGAGAGGATAGAAAGCGTATCTTAAACAATGGCTTATACTTTCCTAAATACATAGATATTAACATGAGCCATGATTTTAAACAAAACAAAATATATAAATAAGATAATAACTATAGGATCTGCCCAACGGTAACTAGAAACACAGAGCCAATTTTTGGTACAGTATTGGACTCTACACATATGGTTCCTTTTGCCGAATTCTGTTC
>NW_015416064.1:10575-12217 GCF_001527695.2 Protobothrops mucrosquamatus | reverse complement strand
TCTTCTTCTTCTTCTTCTTCTTCTTCTTCTTCTTCTTCTTCTTCTTCTTCTTCTTCTTCTTCTTCTTCTTCTTCTTCTTCTTCTTCTTCTTCTTCTTCTTCTTCTTCTTCTTCTTCTTCTTCTTCTTCTTCTTCTTCTTCTTCTTCTTCTTCTTCTTCTTCTTCTTCTTCTTCTTCTTCTGCCATATCCGTTATCGGACTTTGGTGATCATGTTGGTGATCCTGTTTTTATCAGCAGCAACACAAAAAAGTGCTGCTGAGTTTTGTCCAAACCAATCCCTTAGATTTTGAAGCTTTGGGTTCATCATGCTTCTAGCGGACTGGGAGATTCTTAGCACCCCTTCATCCAACCTTATTTTTCAACTACTCTGCTAATTTATTTTGGTGACCAAATTTCTCTCTTCAGGATTGTATATGAAATAGGTGATTCCTACTCAATCCTGGGAATTTTGTACACACTTCTTATTTGCAGGGTTTCAGAATCCAACATGGGAATCTCAAAATTTTACAAATGGCACAAGAGAGAGAAGGGGGATACATGGAATAAACTTAGCAAGTTTGAATTTAAGCAGGTGTTTATACACCACAATATTTGTGGTTTGCAACGAGGTCTCTCTGGTCTCCAACATCAGTTATTACTTATTTCTCTTTCTCTTTCGCTTTTTATGAGGCCACAAAAAAGCCTAATTTTTCTTCAAATATCTGTGCCTAGGTTTGCATATATGTGTATGCTGATGTTTTATTGAAACGTATGAAGGCAACTCAGAAATAAACCTCTGTTTGGTTATCAATGACAGACACTCCCAGATACAGAAGTTTTATTATGCCCATTAGAAAAATACAACATTACATTACTTTTCGACATAATTGCCATTCAAATTGAGGCACTTGTCAAAACGTGTTACAAGGTTTGAATTTCCAAACTATATGACATCAAATACATTTAAAAACACATAACAAACACATACATGTGGGCAGATATTAATAGTGTACATAATTCTTTTTTTGTTTGTTTGCTTGCTTGCTTGTATTTTTGTTTTTAATGCATTTGTTTTTTTAAAAAAAACAAGCAAACAAGTTTTGAGGTTTTTGGTTGAAGGAAAACCAACTATTGAAAAATACATTAGAAAAATACAACATTACATTACTTTTCAACATAATTGCCATTCAAATTGAGGCACTTGTCATAACGTGTTACAAGGTTTGAATTTCTAAACTATATGAAATCAAATGCATTTAAAAACACATAACAAACACATACATGTGGGCAGATATTAATAGTGTACATAATTCTTTTTTTTTTTTTGCTTGCTCGGTTCTATTTTTGTTTTTAATGCATTTGTTTTTTAAAAAAAACAAGCAAACATGTTTTGAGGTTTTTGGTTGAAGGAAAAACCAACTATTGACAAGGTCTGGGGAAATTGTATGTTATGGGTTTTTTTTGGGGGGGTGGATTTTTATTGGTTGTGGATTAGGGATTATGAGAATGGTGAAGAGATAAGGACTCACAGTTGATAATCCTGAGAAATACAAGTCTAACATATGGAATGGATTTAGTGATTGTAGTGCCATTCAGACATCGAAGTCCTGCCTACATATACAGTATGCTTTCTTACAATCAAAAGGTTGGCTCGGCCTCTAAC
>NW_015416064.1:0-1366 GCF_001527695.2 Protobothrops mucrosquamatus | reverse complement strand
ATCCCTGATCTCCCTTCCTTCCGCCGCACCCTCAAGACATGGTTGTTCCAGCTTGCGGGACTGGCCTAAGGGATTTTAAAGGGGTTTTAATCACTTTTAATCGGATCAGATTTAAATATTTCTTTTTAATTAATTTTAAATGTGTACTGTATTTTTGTATTTTATCTGATTGTTAGCCGCCCTGAGTCCGTAAGGAGAAGGGTGGGATATAAATGTAATAAAATAAATAAATAAATAAATAAATAAATCAATAAGAATAAAAACATGATTTACATTGCAAAAAAGGAAATGCTACCCCTAAGGCCTGCTGTGCAGAGAATCAGCACAGATTCCTTGGGGAAAAATAGAAATTTTTGAGAAAAGGCTGGCCAGGCCAGGTAAGGATTCATGAGCAGGTCAGGAATGAAGAATTATTTTCATCTCAAACAGGCAGGTTTCCTCTTGTGTTGCAATAAATCCATAACCTTAAATAAGTACTTTGGTCTGGGTGAACCAGAGTGTAGGAAGACTATAAAGAAAGAAAGTTGTATCGTGTTTAGCATGAAGGTGTCAGGTTTGTGGGCAGATGTTCATCATAAAACTTCTCAGATGATGGAACTAGTCCAACAGAAACTAAAAAAAAATGATCTCCCTTTTCTTTCTGGTTGCCCAGGTTCTACATTCATAGCTTGTTATTATTTTGCAAAGACAAGAATCAGATCTTCCTATCACTTACGTTCATACATTATCTAGTTACATCACACTTTTCTCAAGATCTGCTTTCCTGTCCCGGAACAGATATGCAAAATCTGCAAAGTTCTGCTTATCATTACTTGCTACTCCAACATTCAATACTATGAGTTATCAAACAACACATGTGACAGTTTCTGCATGATATGTCGAATTTTGGACATAATCTGCAAACTGTAGTATGGGTGGAGCCTACTCTTCTTCATCTGCTGAAGTACAATTAGCTTGAACAGGACTTAAAACACATCACATTTTCTCTGCAGCTTCTTCTGCTTTGCCAACATTGGTCCCTCCAGCCATCAATAATGTGAGATATTAGTCTTCTTCTCACCAGCTTTGAAGACGTTGGACCAATAGGTAAGAATAAGTAAGACCTTTGGAAGAACTAATCTAATTTAGGCATAAGCAAATGCAAAAATATTTGTCTACTAAATTTTGGGCACCTGATTTTTCATATCATATCACATCTTTTGTGTGATATTTTTATCTTTATAGTTACCTAAATCTTGATGATTTTTTCCTGTAATGTTGGCCAAAAGAAATCAGTACAAATATCTTTCAAGCAATTAAATTACCCAAAACTCTAATTTTAACAGTCCTGATGTAAAGATGACAGTTGCTCAAAATTTTCTCCTTT
>NW_015416063.1:0-1642 GCF_001527695.2 Protobothrops mucrosquamatus | reverse complement strand
AAATTCCTAAAACATTACTAAGTTTTGTAAAGGTGCATTGAAATGATCTAAAAAAACTTTTTAACTCATGGCAAATCGTTCACAAAGCCTGATGCTTCATCTGGAAGGGCCTCAACAGTAAGGATGAGTTGTAGACTGGCTCTTGTTTCAGATTCTCCATACAGAGAGAAACCCAAACCACATACAGCATGCGGTCAGCAAGAACTTACATCGAGCTTTTTCTTAGTCACATAAGAAGCACATAGGAGGGATCCAGCCAGCAGCCCCACACCAATCACCAGATTCTGTGTCTGATTTAACAGGCCCAGAGATGCATTCACTTTCCATTCTGCAACCTACCAAAAGAGAAGGGAAAAATAAAAATAAAAATCAAGAGCTGCACGATGCAATCCTGAAAAACTCTACAACCCACAGAAATTGTTCAACAGAATTTGTACTTTCTAGCCTCCACATAACAGACCAATGAGGCATCCCGGAATGTTTTCTTCGTCCTACTACAAGACAATTTAGATCAGCCAACCAATGCTTTTCTAGAATATTTCTCTCCTCTGGATATACTGATTCTCCTATTTATAGGACAGAACTAATTAAACTTATAATGGGCCTTTCTGAGGCTCTCCACAACAGAAAATCCTGCCATGGCTTTGTTTGACTATGTCTGCACAGTTTGGGCAGCATCTGAGCAGCTAAAGGTAGTCCTCGACTTACTACCATTTGTTTAGTGACCGTTCGAAGTTACAACGGCACTGAAAAAAAGTGGCTTATGACGGTTTTTCACCCTTACAACCATTGAAGCATCCCTGTAGTCACGTGATCAAGATTCGGATGTTTGGCAACTGGTTCATATTTATGACGGTTGCAATGTCCTGCCGTCATGTGATCACCTTTTGAGACCTCTGACAAACAACGTCAACCGGGAAACCAGACTCGCTTAACAACTCACTAACGTAACTGCAGGGATTCATTTAACAACCGTGGCAAGGAAAGTCATAAAATGAGGCAACATTCACTTTTAAGAACTGAAATTTGGGACTCAACTGTGATCGTTAAGTCGAGGACTACCTACTATTTATTAGCAGATGGAGGGAATAATCTTTAACAAACATGTCAGTGTTACAAAATCCCAGGAAACCTCTCCGGTTTGCTGTGTCTTAATTTCCCTTGTTATGATGTTCTTACTGATTCCTTTTCTAGATGCTTCTGTGCAACGCTTCCCACATCTTTCCCCAAGAAAATGGAACTATTTTTTTCCCTCCCAAATTACTGCATGTATGGACACAAACATAGGAGTGTGGAGATGATGGATGGATGGATGGATGGATAGATGGATAGATGGATAGATAGATAGATGGATAGATGGATGGATGGATGGATGGATGGATGGATAGATGGATAGATGGATAGATAGATAGATGGATGGATGGATGGATGGATGGATGGATGGATGGATGGATGGATGGATAGATGGATAGATGGATGGATGGATGGATGGATGGATGGATGGATGGATGGATGGATGGATGGATAGATGGATAGATGATAGATAGATAGATAGATAGATAGATAGATAGATGATAGATAGATAGATAGATAGATAGATAGATAGATAGATAGATAGATAGATAGATAGATAGATATACCT
>NW_015416062.1:0-1642 GCF_001527695.2 Protobothrops mucrosquamatus | reverse complement strand
CCATGAACTCCCGAGCCACCGCCGACGTTTCACCCGCCGATGGCAGGTTGAGATCCCCCATAACTATAAGTCTGGGGGTCCCAACCGCCACCCCGGCTATCACGTCGGCCAGCTCAGGCAGGGCCGTTGACACATAGCAGGGGGCCAGGTATATTATCAACAGGCCCACTTGCACCCCATGTCCCCACTTCACAAGGAGTACAACATCCATAAATCGTATACTGTAACTTTGTGCACCACATTAATTCACTTCAAATTAAATGTAACTTCTATGCTTTGGACAATTATTATTGGGATCTTAAAACTTGTCTTCAATTATATACATACAACTAGAACCATCCTGCCTTTTAGAAATCTCAAATAATTGAATTAAGGAAACATAAACCAACTTTGAGCATGATAAAGCTGAATATAAACACATTGAAAAATATATCCCAAACCCTGTGATGTTATCCATTCAGTCGTGTTTGACTCTTGGCAATTATATAGGCTGGGTCTCTCCATATCTTCCAATCTTGCACTACTTCTTTGATTTTTTTCTATGCTCTGGCTGGTGTCAGCTTTGATGGTGTCCAGCCATTGTGTTCTTTGGCTGCCTGGTTTCCTTTTACTGCTAACTCTTCCAAACATAATTGCTTTCTCCAGTGAATTCCAGGTATGATATGGCCAAAATAAGTGAGATGCAGTTTTTTGATTTTTCCTTCCGGTGACATGTCTGGTGTTATGTTCTCCAGTACTTGCTTGTTAGTCACCTTTACAAGGAACATACAGGAGTCTTCTCCAGCAACACAGTTCAAATGAGACAATTTTCTTCCTGTCTTGCTTTTTAAGTTCCAACTTTTACAAGCAAATGTAGTTACGGGGAACACAATAGAGCGGACTAACTTACATTTGGTTCCCAAGCTGATGTCTTTGCTTTTCCATATTCAACTCATGTTCATCATTGCTCTATGACCCAGTGCAATCCGATGTTGAGATCATTATTGTTTCTCAGTGAAAAAAAACCTGTTTACACAACAGCACATCAGACTTAACGAGTGTTGAGAAATCAAGGAAGTTCACCTGATTAGGGACTTATATGCAAAAAAAAAAACGAGACCTCAATCATTTAATCTCCTTTGAAGACTACTCAGGGAGTTTACTATATATACAAACATACCATAACTTCTGTAATTAGATGGTACTCTTTAGATGTATGTTAATTTAGAAAAATATGGCCGGGAAAGAGAAGATAGAACTGACACAATGATTGATCATCTGGGTTTGAGCAATATAATGCTGCTCTGTGCAAACACTTCCCATTTTTACCTTACTGTTCTGGTAGGGGTTAGCTCTTGCCGATCCATAAAAATTTTCATAACCAAAGCTTTTGCTTTTATTTTCTTTCCTGATTTTACTATATTAAAACAAACTGTCTTTTCTTGTTCTCTGTCAATATATAGAGTTGACCATGGACCCCAGGCAAAATACAGGAGTTCCTGGCTGGCAGGGATGTTAGTGCCAGCATGTTCTCATGATGGGCACCTATTAAAATAGCAGTTGTCATTCCTTGTATTTATTTTTTTGGAAATCAAGCCTTCCCGTGTTTTTCTTATACTTATTTTTCAGTGAAATCAATGCTCAGGAATCTTTTAAAATCAAC
>NW_015416061.1:0-1642 GCF_001527695.2 Protobothrops mucrosquamatus | reverse complement strand
GAGGCCTTTTAGTTAACAGGGATGCTGGTTTTATTAGTTCTCTCAGTGTGCTAACATCTTGCTGAAACTTTGGGCTCACTCCACAGGGACAGTAAAAGGATCATCACAAAGCATAAAATTGTGGAACTGTTTATCTGAAGAAGCAATAGCAACTCTACCAGATGACGAATGAGGTAGACCCATGAGTTCCAGGAACATCCCCTCCACCCGGGAAGAACTGGTAAGAACTAGACAAGATTTTTCCAGTCTGAAACCCCTCCCCCTTTTTTTTCTTTAGGAAAAAGAGGATGACCCAAAGCAATAACTAAAAAGAACGTCCTGATGGTCTTTCTAAACATTATCCTTGCCCCAAAGTCATAGAATTAAATAAACGATGAAAACGTCTATTTGAAAAGAAGTCTTTGTTCTAAGCAGCATCCCTTCAAAATGTTTGTGTCCTGGTGACATGGTAGTGGCTGAGCTCAATACTCTGCCATGTACTTTTTTAGAAGGTACATTTTGTAACCATTGCTAAATGCATCATATTTTGCTACTGGAAAGAGTGATCACTGTGCCGTAAGCTACATCTTTCCTGCAGTGCGGTAAGAATTTTTTCTTCTTCAACCGGAGCTACTTTTAAAAATGGGAGAGGAGAAAATTGAAGGGTGTTTATTTCTCTCCACCCTCCCCATCAATATTGTATAGAACAGGGCTTTTCAACCAGTGGTACGGGTACCACCTGTGGTACATTGGCACCTGGTAGGTAGTATGCGACCATCCTAGAAAAGTGGTAGCGGGGAAGGGGAATGAGCTGAATCGGTGGCAGCACCGCACAAGCCTGAGCGAGAGATGGCTGGAGCTGCAGGGCTGTCAGGGCTCAGTGGAAGCACCAGGATCAGTGCAGCACTGATCCTGGTACTTCTGCTGAGCCCAGAAGAAGCACCGATCAGCTGGAATGTTGCAGCATCTCCAGGGTCTTGTGATTTACATTCAGATGCTTGGCAACTGATTCATATTTATGACGGTCACAGTGTCCCAGGGTCATGTGAAGTGACCAAAACCTGCTGCAACCACCCAGCAGACGGGGGGGAATAAAAACCAAACACCCCTCCACCCCACCCCCGCTGCCAATCCTCAACAGAAATGCTCATAACAATGAAAACCTCAGACAGGAGAAAGAGCGCCGCTGGGTGGGCAGGCAGGTGTCTTGCTTGGCTATGGCTTGGGGGGCACTTTTTTCAGTGCCATTTTAACTTCGAACAGTCACTAAGCGAACTGTTGTAAGTCGAGGATTACCTGTACTTTATCACTTTTTTCCTTTTTTTTTTTTTTGTCAAGTTTTTGACACCTTGCTAGGCGACTGGTGGTACTCAGATATTGCCATATTCTAAAAGTGGTACAATGGGTGAAACGGTTGAAAAGCCCTGGTATAGAATACAATAACCTTAGATTATAAAATAATTATCCTAGAAGTCTAACTGATTTCTCAACTCTCTGGAGTTGCAATCATGAACATGCAATAGAACAACTGGATAAGAAGGACCTAATCTTTGTTGGAACAGACACAAGTATCCTGGTGTTCTGTGGAAAGAAGAATGCCAAGATGATCTCTGGAGGGATTGTTTGAAGAACTTCTGGACTGATACTATAAATTCCTGAGAGT
>NW_015416060.1:0-1642 GCF_001527695.2 Protobothrops mucrosquamatus | reverse complement strand
AAGTTTTTAAGAAGAGACTGGACAGCCATTTGTCCGAAATGGTATAGGGTTTCCTGCCTGAGCAGGGGGTTGGACTAGATGACCTCCAAGGTCCCTTCCAACTTTATTATTATTATTATTATTATTATTATTATTATTATTATTATTATTATTATTATTATTATTATTATTATTATTATTATTATTATTATTATTATTAATCTATCTATCTATCTATCTATTTATCTATCTATCTATCTATCTATCCATCCATCCATCCATCCATCCATGTCTGTCTGTCTTTTATTTAATTAATTTATGCATTGAACATCTTGCCATCAGGCAACTCTAGGCAGTTTCCAGCCATTTAAGGAGTGTGGACTTCCACTCCCAGAATTCTCCCAGGGCATGCTGGCTGGGGAATTCTGGGAATTTAAGTCCACCCCTCTTAAAGCAGGCTGGCTGGGGGATTCTGGGAGTGGAAGCCCACCCCTCTTAAAGCAGGCTGGCTGGGGGATTCTGGGAGTGGAAGCCCACCCCTCTTAAAGCATGCTGGCTGGGGAATTCTGGGAGTGGAAGTCCATCTCTCTTAAAGCATCCCGGCTGGGGGATTCTGGGAGTTGAAGTCCATTTCTCTTAAAGTTTCCAAGGGTGAGAAAGACTGCTAAGAGCCCCTTTTTGCGCTGAGCCAAGAACTGGCCCGACTCCTCCTTTTCCCATCCTTGGGAAGGAAACCTGGCTTGGCCCATTTTTAGATAATTCCTTAATATCTTGCGGAGAGCAGGGAGGGAGGCCAACAGATGGCTGAAGGGACGCAGTCAGCAATTTGCAGAATTAGATGACATTGTGGCTTATGGGCTGCTGGACACTTCTCTCGGCCCCACCAGCCCCAAGAGGGGGGGGGTCACTGGCTGCTGCCTCATCTGGCCAGTGGGGGGGGGGGAGCGATTCTTCTTTTATTTCTTGTGAATTTGGGGAAGGCAGGACTGGAACTCACCATCTCCTGGTGATCGGCCCAGAGTCACC
Organism: Protobothrops mucrosquamatus; assembly: GCF_001527695.2. Lineage (NCBI taxonomy): Eukaryota > Metazoa > Chordata > Lepidosauria > Squamata > Viperidae > Protobothrops > Protobothrops mucrosquamatus. The sequence goes on along the minus strand of NW_015416060.1, from coordinate 637 downwards.
CAGCCGGCTTTCGTGTCTAAGATGGAACTGGAACTCCCAGTCTCCTGGTTATCAACCCAGAGTCACCCAGCCATCTTTCATGCCTAAGGCGGAACTAGAACTCACCATCTCCTGGTGATCGGCCCAGAGTCACCCAGCCGGCTTTTGTGCCTAAAATAGAACTGGAACTCCCAGTCTCCTGGTTATCAACCCAGAGTCACCCAGCCGGCTTTCATGCCTAAGGCGGAACTAGAACTCACCATCTCCTGGTGATCGGCCCAAAGTCACCCAGCCGGCTTTTGTGCCTAAAATGGAACTGGAACTCCCAGGCTCCTGGTTATTAGCCCTGAGTCACACAGCCGGCTTTCATACCTAAAGTGGAACTAGAACTCACAGGCTCCAGGTTTCCAAGACAGTGCCTTCAGCACTACCCTAAACTGACTCGCCTTAGCACAGCGATTCTCAACCTATGGGTCGCGACCCCATTTGGGGTCGATCGACCATTTCACGGGGGTCGCCAAGCAAGGCTGTCCGCCATTTTTTTCCCCCTTTTCCGGCGGGTGCCTTACCTCCCTTGGGCTGGGCCAGCTGGTGGTCGGCCTGCTCCGTCTCTGCCGCTTGCCAGCTACGCCTCGGCCGGCGCAGGGGGCGGAACCAC
>NW_015416059.1:0-1642 GCF_001527695.2 Protobothrops mucrosquamatus | reverse complement strand
ATTGAATTAAGAGATTTCATAGCAGAAATAATGTCATTACTCATGCAATATTATTTTGTATGGGTTAAGGAGAATGTCTGAGACTTTTAGAAAAAACTCTGTGTTAAATAATAAGATACACCAATAGTTCTGGAAAAGAGTCAAAAGTGAAACCTAAGCTGAAGTGGGGAGAGCTTATTTTTTAAAAAAGACTACAGACGTTAGGAGAGGATTGCGTGTTCAGACAGCATGGATAGAGAGCCTCTTCTTTCTCGTAACATGGGAATCCAGCATCATCCAGTGAAAATGACTGGCTATGATAGCTGGAGGTTATGTTAACTGGAACTCAATCCAACTGGAGGGCAGCGGGTTAAGGAAGCTTGATCTTTGCTTTCCTTGTGTAGTCTTGCTCGGCACTACTATAGATTAAACAAATGTGGAATAGCAGCACCAAAGCTAATTTCATAGTAAGTACTGAGAGAAGGATACTATACCTCAGGTGTGTGGTATGGTATAGGGTTTCTTCCTTGAATAGGAGGTTGGAGTAGAAGCCCTCCAAGGTCGCTTCCAACTCTGTTTTTCTGTATTCTGTATATTTCATGTATAACTGATCTCATGGGATGAATAATTAGCTTGAAATGTAAGGACCTGCCCCAGCTGGTCCCTCAGGAAAGTGAAACTCTTGACTCCATTGAGGTTAATCAAAAGAACTTTTACTGAGAGAAAGTAGATACAGAAAAGTCAGGCTGAATCTGAACGTCCCACACAAAGCATTTTTTTCACTTCATCAAACCCAACCCCTGCCATAACCAGTCCATCAACATCCAATGTGATGCTGCAGGATTGTTTTGAGAACACTGAGGTGCTGGGTAGATAACAGGTCACCCTCAGGGTACGACAGCCTTGGAACCAGGCTGGAACCGGCTGGGAAGGAGTCTGCTTCATCTCCGAAAATAATCCCCCTCCCTAATTCCCAAGCAGTTACAGCAAAAGTGAAAGCATGCGAAAAATGCAAGCAACCTTCCTCCCTACTCTCCAACTGAATGACAAGACAACAGCATGGTGGATCTGACATGCTGCCCCCTGAAAAAAATGACATCAGTCCTGCAGAAGGAAACATAATAAACAGGGAGAGAAAGAAAATTAGGAAGTTAAGGGAAACATTATTTAGGTTTATCAGGGTATTGATTATGAGAACGCTTTACAAGTCTGGGAGCTCTAACATGGCAGTGATTTACCTACTCATTTTAGGCTTTGGGGAAATCCTTCCACGCTACTAAATATTAGAGTTCTCCCCTATGCCCGCAGGAGTCTAAGATCACTCCACCTTTAAAATGTTGCTCCTGCTCAACCATTATTGGCTCGGGAGGTGGTGGAAGGCTTGGCCTAAGGGGAGAAATAACCTCAGGTTTTAATAAACTACAATGGAACACAGGATGGACCCAGCTAAGGGATTTGGCAATTCCAGTTCTGCAGTCACAGGGTTTACAATATGTTTGATGGGAAAGGGCCCCACAAATGTGGGTCCTAATTTCTTCGAAGGTTTTAGAGACTGTAGGTAATGGGTGGAGAGGTAGACACGATCACCAATATTGAATGGTTTGGGTTCTGTGTGTTTCTTGTCAGTCTGAGTTTTGTAAGCCTACTGGGCATCTGCAAGGGC
>NW_015416058.1:0-1642 GCF_001527695.2 Protobothrops mucrosquamatus | reverse complement strand
TCTCTTTAATATCTAAGGTTAATCTGTCCATTCCTGCACATTCTAAGATTTTCTTAATTATGATCTCTTCAGATGGTAAATTTTCATTTTTTCCAGTATTGGGCAAATGCTATTCTCGCTGCTGTCAATATATGCAGTATTAAATACTCCTTCTCCTTCTCGTGCTTGGCTCCTAGTATTCCTAACAGAAACAGTTCTGTTTTAAATTCTATCCGTATTTTAGTCTTTTCCAACCATGTATGAATCTTAAGCCTATTTCTTTATAAGTAGTTCTCGACTTACGACCACAAAAACGGAGCCCAAAATTTCTATGGCTAAGCGGGATATTTGTGAAGCGACTTTGTCTACATTTTACGACCTTTCTTGTCGCCATCGTTCAGTGACTCCCTTACAGTGACTCCCTTACAGTGATTACCTTACAGGTAATCCTCACAGTTCTTTTAGTGACCATTCAGAGTTAACAACGGCACTGAAAAAAGCGACTTAGGACTTATTTTTCACACTTACGACTGTCGCAGCAGTCCTGTGGTCACGGGATCAAAGTTCCGACGCTAGGCAAGTGACTCATATTTATGACGGTCGCCGCGTCCTGGGGGATCACAGGATCTCCTTTGGCGACTTTCCGGCAAGCAAAGTCAATGGGAAAGCCCGATTCGCTTAGCCATCCTTGATGACTACCTTAACGAACGCAGCAGTTCGTTTAACAACTGTGGCCAGGAAAGTCGTAAAACGGGGCAAAACTCACTCAACAAATGTCTCGCTTAGCAACATAAAATTTGGGCTCCGTTGTGGTCGTTAAGTCGGGGACGAATAACACGGCTGTTCAGTGAATCCGGCTTCTTCCTGGACTTTGCTTGCCGAAGAGTCGTAAAAGGGGGAATCGCTTGACCCCGTGGCATTGCGACCATCATAAATATGAGTCGGTTGCCAAGCGCCTGAATTTTGATCACGTGACCATGGGGAGACCTCAACCCTTGTGGGAAAAATGATCCCAAGTCACTTTTTGCAGTGTGGTTGTTAATCAAAGTGCCCGAAGGCAGGACAAGAAACAATGGTTGGAAACTCATCAAGGAGAGAAGCAACCTGGAACTAAGGAGAAACTTCCTGGCAGTTAGAACAATTAACCAGCGGAACAACCTGCCTCCAGAAGCGGTGAATGCTCCAACACTGGAAGTCTTTAAGAAGAGACTGGACAGCCATTTGTCTGAAATGGTATAGGGTTTCCTGCCTCAGCAGGGGGTTGGACTAGATGACCTCCGAGGTCCCTTCCAACATTATTATTATTATTATTATTAATAATAATAATAATAATAATAATAATAATCTAGTCCAACTCCCTGCTCAACCAGGAGAGCAACAAAGATGATCAGGGCACTGGAAGCTAAAACATACGAAGAACGTTTGCTGGAATTGGGTATGTCCAGTTTAATGAAGAGAAGGACAAGGGGGGACATGATAGCAGTCTTCCAGTATCTCAGGGGCTGCCCCAAAGAAGAGGGAGTCAAGCTATTCTCCAAAGCGCCTGAAGGCAGGACAAGAAGCAACGGATGGAAACTCATCAAGGAGAGAAGCAACCTAGAACTAAGGAGAAACTTCCTGACAGTTAGAACAATTAACCAGTGGAACAACCTGCCTCCAGAAG
>NW_015416057.1:0-1642 GCF_001527695.2 Protobothrops mucrosquamatus | reverse complement strand
CTTTCCTTTACTTTCCTTCCCTTCCTCTTTCCTTCCCTTCCCCTTTCCCTTCCCCTTTCCTTTCCTTTCCTTTCCTTACCCTACCCTACCCTACCCTACCCTACCCTATCCTATCCTATTTTCTTTTCATTTCACATTTTCTTTTCTTTTCTTTTCCTTTCTTATTTATATAGTTGCCCTTCTCATAAGAAAGTGACTCTGGGTGACCCATAATACCTAATTAAAAAAATAAAACTGATTAAGACCAATTTATTTATTTATTGCATTTATTTATTACATTTATTTATTTATTACATTTATACATTGTTCATCTTAATCTGAAAAAATGATTCTGGGAGGCTCACAGTTAAAATCCTGAATATAGAAAATACTAAAAATGTTAAATACATTAACAAAAATGGTTTCCCTCTTGCAAGAACTTATATTTCTAGATTGACTGAATGTTGAAGTAAACAGGAAGGGATTCTACTCTACTCTACTCTACTCTACTCTACTCTACTCTACTCTACTCTACTCTACTCTACTCTACTCTACTCTACTCTACTCTACTTCTATTCTATTCTATTCTATTCTATTCTATTCTATTCTATTCTATTCTATTCTATTCTATTCTATTGTCACTTAACAGAATAACAGAGTTGGAAGGGACTTTGGAGATCTTCTAGTCCAGCCACTTGCTCTAGCAAAAAACCCTATACCATTTCAGAGAAACGATTGTCCAATCTCTTCTAAAAAATCTCCAGTGATGGAGGACTTATAACTTCTGGAGGCAAGCTGTTCCAGTGATCAATTAACAGAATAACAGATTTTGAAGGGACCTTGGAGGTCTTCTATTCTAACCCCCTAGTCAAGCAGGAAACCCTATACTATTTCAGACAAATGGCTGTCCAGTCTCTTCTTAAAAACCTCCAGTGATGGAGCACCCATAACTTCTGAAGGCAAGCTGTTCCACTGGTTTTGTTCTCACTGTTGGGAAGTGTATCCTTAGTTCTAGGTTGCTTCTCTCCTTGAATTAGTTTCCATCCGTTGCTTCTTCTCCTGCTTTTACCACTTATTTTCCTCTCTGACGTCTTGAAGGAACAATCAACAAGGTGTCCCTTACTCAAAGGAGCATGACCTTGCTGTCCTCATCCATACGCCCCATCCATTTATCACACTAAAGAGTTAATGTGAAGAATCAACCAGAAATATATTTTCCATCATACAACGGGGTTTTTTTTTTCTCTTTTCCCCCCCCTCCTCTCTCCCCTTCACCAGTTTCTTTTCAAATTCCACTTGCAAAGTATCGGAAGTGGCCCCAATTATTCGCATCTTTGGAGACTTGCAGAGCAGGGCTTTCAGCTTAAACTGGGGTAATTTCCAGGGTGTGCATTACATCAAAAATGAGGCTCAGTTTATTTCTTTAGATATTTACTTATTTGGCATAAATGGGCCTGGAGAAGGTCAGAACATACAATTACACCAAGGGGCTGGTTTAAGGTTTCAAAGACAGGCCGTCATTAGAAGCAATCCAACTGTCAACCTCTCTAAGTGAAATTTCCATTTGACGCTGCCGAGGGAAAACTATATATATTCAACCATGATTTCACTGTTTTTAAATCCATTCACAACACCCACATCCCACCCCACGACGTGACAAATT
>NW_015416056.1:0-1642 GCF_001527695.2 Protobothrops mucrosquamatus | reverse complement strand
CAATGTCAGCCGTGGATCCAGGAGGACTCCCAAGTTGCGGGCCCTCTCTGAGGGGGCCAAAATTTCGCCCCCTATAGTCAGCGATGGGGTCAGCTGACTATGCCGAGGCGCCGGCAGCCACAGCCACTCAGTCTTGGAAGGGTTGAGCCTGAGTCTGTTCCTCCCCATCCAGACCCGTACGGCCTCCAGGCAACGGGTCTTCCCCAAACTGGGAAAACAGTGTTGAAGTGCAATAGCATCAGGTAAAAGTGCTTACAACCAGAGCAATAGCAATGGCTTTGGTTCCCTTTGGTCCAAGACCATGATGGTTGAGATTCATAACAGGCTCTTCCATGTTCCGCATGAAGTATGAGACAGGAATCACTCCCACCAGTTTGCATGCCTCTCTATACAGGTCTGCACCCTTTATAGTTGTAAATGAGCGCTCAGCATCTGCAAAGGATAAGTATATAGACAACAATGCATACTCTAGTTCAATACAGAAAAAACAAATTAAGCCTGTCAAGGGCTTCACAGGACAATTATTAAAGAGAATTGAACTAGTGAGCCTTGACATACTGTATCTATGCATGCAATTAGGTTAAAAACTCCTTATATACACCTCCCTCCCCCTATTTTCCCCACAACAATAACCTTGGGAGGTGAGGTGAGGTGGCCCAATGCCACCCAGCTGGATTTCATGGCTAAGGTAGGATTGGAACTCAGAGTCTTTTGCTTTCTAGCCTGGTCCTTTAATTACTAGGCCAAACTGGCTCTCTAATTATGTGTAATGAAGTAATGAAGTGCTATTAGGGTTGCATTGTTTCAAATCAATGTTAGATTTATGAATTCATTTTGATTGGGTTGATCCTACCTAATGGTGTTGACAAGACTACCTTATGACCCATCTATATCTTCTTTTGAGTTGGTGAACTACAATGCAAACAATCTTTTAAATTAAGCAACAGAAGCCCTGTGTTAAGGTGAGCATTTTGGGGAACTTTCACAAGTTGAGAAGTAGGGAATATTTGTATGAAAGACAGAAGGGAAATATTCACCTTCAATTGAAAGATCTGTGTCGGAACTGTCTTCTCTTTTCTCTTCTGCTGCCTCAGAGGCATCAGCAACTGACAAAGTCTCCACATATGTGCTGTGTTCTGATATCTCACTACCTGCAACCAGATTAATTACTTTCTGTATGAATAGAAGGTTCTTGAGATATTGAATACCCAGCATGCTGTCCAGAAAATCTATTAACAAACTTCAGACACCCTTAAACAGCTGTTCATTTTTTTCCCTTTTGAGTTTCTTTGCCCAGTTGTACATAACGTTCATGAAAAATCTGTTACAAGTCAATGGATGTTGTCTATGGTCGGAGTCAGAAGAGGTAACCACAAATAGTCATTTGAAGTTGTCCCCCTCAACACCTGCAGTGCTGGCTCAAAAGGATACCATTGCTAGTTCCAAAGGACACCATGCTAAGGCTAGAAAAAGTTCTGTTTTCTCAATTATTTGCTCCTGTTAGCCAAGTTAGATTCCCCACTGTTTATTGATCTTTTGCCTAAAATTATGCCATTCCCTTTTCTAGTGTTCCTTTCCTACCATTGATTGAAAGACCATAATAGTAATCTCCTGTGACAATTGGAAAACAATTTGTGTGCTG
>NW_015416055.1:0-1643 GCF_001527695.2 Protobothrops mucrosquamatus | reverse complement strand
TCTCAACATCTTTTTTACATCGTGGTGACCAAAACTGGATGCAGTATTCCAAGTGTGGCCTTACCAAGGCATTGTAAAGTGGTATTAACACTTCACGTGATCTTGATTCTATCCCTCTGTTAATGCAGCCCAGCACTGTGTTGGCCTTTTTGGCAGCTGCAGCACACTGCTGGCTCATATTTAAGTGATTGTCCACTAGAACTCCCAGATCCCTCTCACAGTTACTACTATTGAGCAAGGTACCCCCTATACTATACCTGTACATTTGGTTTTTCTTGCCTAAATGTAGAGCCTTACTTTTTTTCACCATTGAATTTCATTTTGTTAGATAGCGCCCAGTGTTCAAGTCTGTCAAGATCCTTCTGTATCTTAAGCCTGTCTTCTGGAGTGTTGGCTATTCCTGCCAGCTTGGTGTCGTCTGCAAATTTGATGAGTTACCCATCTATCCCCTTGTCGAAATCATTGATGAAGATGTTGAAGAGCACTATACAACAAAAAGTAGCAGCCATAGCAGGCATCACTGTCTGCAAGGCTGTTTATGTGTGTCTGTGTGATGAAAACAGCAATTCACATGCAAATCCTCCCTTTTTCATGCAAGCGTCATGATATTGCACCCCGGTCCAAAAGAGAACAGAGTACAGATAATTTTCAACAAGGAGTTTTGATTAAAATGAGACTGAAATATAGCAATTGTCTCTCTAGCAGACTATCAACTGATTTACCTGTTTTCCTCAGGAAACCTAATTTTAATATAGGCTTTGCCACCCATTCAATGCTGATGCAGCCGTAGCTGCCATATCCTGGGGATGCCTATACATAAGTTCGCAAAACGTCACAAAGAGTAATTTAAAATAACTTATTCTACCTTGAGATGTACTAGAAAAACAGAACCTCTTTCACTGGCAAAGAAAATTTGAGAATTGCAATTTCTTCATGGAATTGAATTATTGGATCATAGGCCACGCCTCACTACCTTTTTATGATTAGCTTAGGGTAATTAGCCGGCCATAAATTGCTACTCAGTTTGTTCCAACATTGGAAGGTTTACACCATTTGAACCAGGGGCCTGTATTAAAATTGGATTTTCTGAGGAGAATATAATCAAAGAGGTAAATCAGCTGCTAGTCTGCTAGAGAGGCAACGGCTACATTTCAGTCCCATTTTAATTGTAACTCCTTGTTGAAAAGTATCTGTTCTCTAGCCAAATAAATAAATAGATGAACTTTGGACAGATCACTACAACACAAAAGAAAACACATAATCATCAGGGAATTTTGTTAGGAAAAAATAAGATTTCTTGATCCTGGGCCTCTGACCAAGTTGACCTTATCTTTAAATGACCATAGAATTGGCATTATTTTCATTCTATCGTACAATGTTTTCCAGGCTGGTACTATAGAGGAAAATATACTGATTCCTTTTGTTACTATGCACTTGCTCAGCGTGCAAATATATTTGAAAGGTGGATGGAGGTTAATTTAGGAACTATTAATGTAACAAAGTGGGTGGTTTCATACTGCAGTGTAAGCTGTGACACTCTGTTCTGCCATTTCTGGAGAGAAGGCGCACATCAGGGGATACCCCCGCCGAGTCCCCAACCCAAACCTCTCCTTCCCTTCAGCTTTCTGATGTCACCTCTTCTG
>NW_015416054.1:0-1643 GCF_001527695.2 Protobothrops mucrosquamatus | reverse complement strand
TTTCTCGACCATGCCACCTGAGGATCGTGGGCCCGAAGCCAGGCCATCCCCAGGACCAATGGAAAATGCAGGTCCGCCGTCACATAGAACTGGATCGCCTCCTCGTGGTTCCCAATGGCGAGGCGCAAGGGCTGGGTAGCAAATTTGATGGGCCCTGCCACGAGTTCCCGCCCATCGATAGTCTCAACCCTCAACGGAGGGTCCACTGGAACCAAGGGAACCTTAAAAAAAGCCACAAAGGCCTGGTCCATGAAGTTCGTCGTGGCCCCGGAGTCCACCAGCGCATGTGCCTGAAGCCCCTCCGACCGATTGGCCAACACCCGGGTGTCCAGAATCAGGTGCCGAGGGGGCTCACAGTCCACAGTCGCCGACTCCGGTGGGGCATGGCTATGTGCCTGGCCCAGGGTTTCCCCTAGGCCAGGCCTGGCCCGTTTCCCAGTTGGTCGCGCCAAGATTCCGGAACAGGCTTGAGCGCCCCCACTCTGCATCCTGGGACACGAGGCGGCAAAATGTCCAGCCTCGCCGCAATAGAGGCACAATCCCCCTTGGCGTCTCCGCATCCGCTCCTGGGCCGTCAGTTGAGGTCTAGCTCCTCCGAGCTCCATGGGCTCCTCAGCCGTGGCCACAAAGCGTGGGGTGGTCCGGGGTACTGTCGGTGCGAAACGCGGGGGTGCCGAAGCTGGCGGTGGTTCCGGAAGGGGCCGACGAGGCCATCGCCGTTGAAGGCGGGCGTCGATGCGCAGGCATTGGATCACCAGGGCGTCGAGGGTCTGAGGCACCTCCACCCGAACCAGTTCGTCCTGCAGATCGTCTGAGAGGCCGTCCTGGAAGGCATCCATCAGCGCCGCGTCATTCCAAGCCGAGTCCTGGCCTAGAAGTCGGAACTCAGCGATATAGTCCTGCAGGGCGCGCTTGCCTTGGCGGAGGTCCTTGATGCACCTCACTGCCGTCTGAATGCGCAGGGGGTCCTCGTACATCACCCGCAGGTGTTGCAAAAAGCCCTGATAGTCCAGGAGTAATGGGCTGTTTTGCAACAACAGGGGCGTGGCCCATCGGGCGGCAGAGCCAGAAAGGAAGCTAATCACGAATGCCACCCGAGCCCGATCATCCGGAAACTCCTCCTGCCTCATCGCCATAAAGAGTTGGCATTGTCCCATGAAGGCCGGGAACAGCTCCGTCTGCCCAGAAAATCTCTCTGGCACGTTCACTGGGCATCCCGAACGGGGAGGAGGAGGAGGGGGGAAGAGCTGCAGGAGCATTTCCCAAAGCCAGTTGAGCATGTAACTGGGCCACTTGCTGCTGTAGGAGCTGATTGGCATCTATCAGGTGCTGTACCTGCTGGTGCAGCTGTTGGTCCATCATGGGTTAACGATGGATTATGTTCGGGTGACGGACAAGATGTTCTGTCCCCATCAGACACACACACCCAAACAGCCAGCTGAGAGTTAAATAACTTCTCCACACTCCAATCCACAGATAAGCAAACTTGGCAGCAGCTCCGTAGCTGCCTGCCAAGACTTTTACTCAGAGAACAAAAAACAATACACACAGTTAGAAAATTAAGTCCACAGCAAACTACTTCGCCAGAGATTCAGCTTTGTCCGTCACAGAGTCCAAATGGCCACCACCTCCCTTTTATAGCC
>NW_015416053.1:0-1643 GCF_001527695.2 Protobothrops mucrosquamatus | reverse complement strand
ATTGCATTTTAAAATGCACAATAACTTCATAGATGCTACGTATTGATAATGTTGTATAAATGCTACGTATTGATAATGTTGTATATTATTGACAAGAGGCAATAATTAAAGGTTGGTTATTGGTACCACATAAATCAGAAAATTTTTCCTCATGATAGAAAAAAGCACTTCTGCAGAAAGTACATTCCCTCAAGGTAAATGTTTTTGATTATCTTTATGCAGGAACTGTTTCCCATTCAGAAATATTCAAGTATGAGATTTCTTTATCATCTCCTGACATGAGACCCAAATCACATATTCCCCTTCTCATAATGAATACACTTTTGATGATATTCATCTCTAAAGCTGGATAACTTTAGGAGCACAAATGCATACATAGTCACAGAGATTGTATGCAGAAAATGTGAAATCTTCCATTTCTCTTTCTAAATCTCTAACAACCTATTCTCTATTTCATGCATGAACAATGCAGGTCCACACTGAAAGTGAAAATGTCCCATGGTCCTTTCCCTGCATTGTTCTCTGTACATATTATCGTCTTGTTAAATATAACATTGCAAATGTAACAGCAGTTGACATATCTTGACAAATTCTGCTTCAGTGTTTAAGAAACCAAGAATTGGTTGCTAGAAGTAAGGAAAGGGGTTTTTTTGTGTGCTGAAAAGAGGAGTAGGTTAAGTTTCATCACTTTAGGCTTAGTCTAGGTTTATGTTCTGCTCCATTCTAATCAGGGTTGTCTGCTTTGATTCTGGGCACATGAGAGTAGGGAAGGGGGATGTGAGAATGAAACTTGGTTGTTTCTTTCTTCCTTTTCTCATTTCATACATTATGCAGGCTTGTAAGCTACATCTGCACATTATTAATCAGAAAAGAGCTGGAAGGGACCTTGGAGGTCTTCTAGTCGAACCCCCTGCTCAAGCAGGAGTCCCTATATCATTTCAGACAAGTGACTGCCCAGTCTCTTCTTAAAAACCTTGAGTGATGAAGAACCCACAATGTCTGAAGGCAAGCTGTTCCACTGGTTAATTGTCCTCACTGTTAGGAAGTTTCTCCTTAACTCCTGGTTTCTTCTCTCCTTGATTAGTTTCCATCCATTGTTTCTTGTCTTGCCTTCTGGTGCTTTGGAAAATAAATTGACCCCCTCCTCCTTGTGGCAGTCTCTCAAATACTGGAATACTGCTATCATGTACCCCCTAGTCCTTCTTTTCTATAGACTAGCCTAATCTTTAATATATTTAATAGATTAACCAAATCTGCAGGGATTATGCAAAATGTAGTTAAAAACTATGCATGAGGAACCTCTTCATGCCAAACTATGGTCTTCAGGGAAACACTTGACTGCTCTTTTCCAACACTTAAGAGGAAAAATGAGAATTCTATAAGTTACCTTCACTGTTCAAAATTTAAAAAGTCTATTGAAATCTCTCTCTCTCTCTCTCTCTCTCTCTCTCTCTCTGTGTGTGTCTCTGTCTCTGTCTCTGTCTCTGTCTCTGTCTCTGTCTCTCTCTCTGTCTCTCTCTCTCTCTCTCTCTCTCTCTCTCTCTCTCTCTCTCTCTCTCTCTCTCTCTCTCTCTCTCTCTCTCTCTCTCTCTCTCTCTCTCTCTCTCTCTCTCTCTCTCTCTCTCTCTCTCTCTCTCTCTCTC
>NW_015416052.1:10321-11964 GCF_001527695.2 Protobothrops mucrosquamatus | reverse complement strand
TCTCCCTTACGGGACTCAGGGCAGTGAACAGGCGATACTAAAAACCACAATAATAAATAAATAGTTTCTGTGCTAAAATCAAATTAAATAACAGGCCTGTTCTAAAAACACCCCATACAAAACCCCCACTAAAACATAATCAAACTACGCCAGGCCGGCCGCACGGAATAGATGGGCCTTCAGGGCTCGGCGAAAAAGGCCGAGATTGCAGCTTAGTCTTTAAAAAAATAAACCAAGCAAACACATCTAATAAACAAAAAGGCAATATGTGCCCCTCCAGATCCTAAAACACCTCTCCCAGCATACTTTATCACTGATTACTGAATTATAGGTGCCTTTGCATTGAAATTTACCACACATTGGCCAGGATAGGATGCCCAAGGCTCTGTCCTAAACATTTTCATTTGTTTCATGGAAACAAATTGCGCTTGATCCCTTGGGTTACGATTGCATAGGCAAATATTCTGAACTGTTAATTTGGCTCTCAAAATCTTAAAAAAAAAAAATGTAACAAACATCTATTCAATCAGGGATCAGACTTAGTGTAGAGCTTCTTGTCCAGGATCGTCTGAAGTGCCAAAATGCAGACACCTCTGTGTCACCATCTAGTGGTTGTCTGGATTTTGGCAGCCCCGAATCTGTTGCCTTGGGGATCTTCAGTCAAAAGTATACACCAGTACAGGGGTAGGCAACCTCGGCTCTTTTATGACTCATGGACTTCAACTCCCAGAATTCCTGAGCCAGCTATGCTGGCTCAGGAATTCTGGGAGTTGAAGTCCATGAGTCATAAAAGAGCCGAGGTTGCCTACCCCTGCACCAGTATAACGTAGTGCCCCGTTTCATAAGGCATGTCCTTCTACTTAAGGCTGCGAGATCCTGGATAACACCACGTGGCAGAAAAGGAACTAAATTTCCTAAACATGGAAATGTCTCGTCGACTAGTGCTCTGGCCGGTTTTCCCATACTGGGCCACAAAGCTGGGTGAAATAGTGTGGGAAAGATTACAAGGGAAGTCCATTGTGGAAGTGGGTAAACATTTGGTTTTAATGCGGATCCAAACCAGTTAAAACCCAGCAGACTCATAAATGTAGTCCTGGCAGTAGGGAAAGCACTCTCCTCATTAAAAAAAAAAAAAAAACAAACCTCGAGGCAAGGAGGAAGGCTGTAAAAGTTATAGTATAACTTAGTCGGGCGTGTCACATCCTAAAGATAAAAATGCCACAATCGGGGCAGATAAAACTTCGACGTGGAGCACAAGCAGGGACGTAAAAAGAAATCACATCATTACTACGCTCGTTCCCCACCCCCCACCCCAACCCGGGAAGATACCAAGTCTGCTGAGAGGCAGAGAGGGGAAGCTGGAGCCAGTGGAATATTCCAAACGGTTAACGTGACGATCGTGAAGGGGAGGGGTTTTGCCTCAGAGAAGTCACGCTCCACTCCTTCCCTCCCTCCCTCTTGCCCGCCCCTTTCTCGGCCGGATGAAATTTCTCACCCGCTCGACTTGGAGAGGGGCGCGTCCGCTGGTGCTGATGTCAGCGCGCGCCCCTGCGTGGGGGCGGAGACAGCGAGGCTGCCGCAGTAGCAGCAGCCCTGCTCCAGTTCCCAGGCTGCCCCGCGGCTCCATTTGAGCCCCATCTTGA
>NW_015416052.1:0-1414 GCF_001527695.2 Protobothrops mucrosquamatus | reverse complement strand
TCCGGAATCATCCGGATCTCGGGGGGTAGTTCGTTCCAGAGGGTGGGGGCACCCACAGAGAAGGCCCTCCCCCTGGGGGTCGCCAGCCGACACTGTTTGGCCGACGGCACCCTGAGGAGGCCCACTCTGTGGGAGCGTACCGGTCTATGGGAGGAAATCTGAGGCAGAAGGCGGTCTCGGAGGTAACCAGGTCCGATGCGTATAGTGTTGTATATCAGTGATTGCATGACCTGTAGATGCCACACGCTCAATAAATGGGAGGAAATCTGAGGCAGAAGGCGGTCTCGGAGGTAACCAGGTCCGATGAGTATAGTGTTGTATATCAGTGATTGCATGACCTGTAGATGCCACACGCTCAATAAATAATAAATAAGATCAGATAATCTCTGGGGCCACTAATAAGATAAAATTTGAAAAAGTATTTTAGAGGAATAGTAGTAGATATAACAATACTAAGTTATGGTATACAAATTAGTTGAATTTGATATAAAATATATAATTCTAAAGACAATTCAATGAGCAAATATGCATAGTATAGTATATTATTGTGTCAACTTCTGTTCAGTTACAGATTCATTGAAACCTACAATGCCAGTGCTATAGGGTGGACCTAGCTAAGAAACTAATGCCATATAGGTCTCATAACTACTCTTAAGAGCATGGTGGCGCAGTGGTTAGAATGCATATTGCAGGCTAACTCACTGCTCACTTCCAGGAGTTTGATTCTGACTGGCTCAAGGTTGACTCAGACTTTCCATCTTTCCAAGGTCGCTAAAATGAGGATCCAGATTGTTGGGGGCAATATGCTGACTGTAAACCACTTAGAAAAGGCTATAAAGCGCTATGAAGTGGTATATAAGTCTAAGTCAGTGGTTCTCAACCTGTGGGTCGGGACCCCATTTGGGGTTGATCGACCATTTCATGGGGGTCGCAAAGCAAGGCTGTCCGCCATTTTTTTTGTCCACCTTTTTTTTTGTCCACCATTTTTTTCCTCCTTTTCCGGTGGGTGCCTTACCTCCCTTGGGCTGGGCCAGCTGGTGGTCGGCCTGCTCTGTCTCTGCCGCTTGCCAGCTACGCCTCGGCCGGCGCAGGGGGCGGAACCACGCATGCGCGGTGCTCCCAGGCAGGGAAAGTCCTCGACTTACGACCAGTTTAGTCCTCGACTTACAACCGGTTTAGTCTTTGACTTACGACCGGTTTAGTCCTCGACTTACAACCGGTTGGGGTCACGGCATTAAAAAGGTTGAGAACCACTGGTCTAAGTGCTATTGCTATCTTGTGGTCCTCTGGATTTTTGCTATTAGAACAACTATAGTAACAGTATCTTGCAAGTCTGTGCTTTCTTCCTCACTTTTTTTGGTGGGATTTAAGGAGGGGCCTGTCCAAAGTGTTTTCTTAAATTTGTTTTTTGGAA
>NW_015416051.1:0-1643 GCF_001527695.2 Protobothrops mucrosquamatus | reverse complement strand
CACTTCAAAAAGAGAAATATCAAAGTAGGCAATAATCAGAACATACGAACCCATCTTTAAAAACACAGATACCAAAATACAGTGAGTCAGAATACCACCAGTAAAAGACAAGTTTCTCAAACTTGGCAGTGTCATGAGCTATTGTTACAAAATATGAAATAGGCCTGACCTTTCTCATCACTTTGATATCACAATTCCAAGAATCTGCTCAAAATAATATCGCTGAAAAATTCAGTGGATTTGGAATGGAAGACAGGCAAAAAGAATCTTCCACGTAAATACTTTTTTTTCAATTGAATGCCCTTTTGTGATATAAAGAGGTTAGAAAATTGGGTCCTGATTCTCTTACTGAGAGAAAGTAGCTTAATATCCATCTTAAGTACAGGGTACTCAGAGTAGGAATACAGAAAGGTATTTTTGTCATTAATCCTTTTAATATTGTTGATGGATGGTAGTATTCAGCTATATAATTAAAACAATTTTAACAGCTTTACTAATTAAGAGGCATTATCTGCAATCCTAGACACACAACGCACACTTCTTTTGATAACTCAATTAATGTAATAGAGTTTTGGTGCCCAAAGTGCTGCTGAACTACAGGTGTTCCTCGACTTACAATGACAACTGGCACCAGAATTTTCATTGCTAAGCAAGATATGGTGATTGAGTGAGTTGTGTCCAATTTTACAATCTTTTTGCCATGGTTAAGTGAATCGCCACAATTGTTAAGTGAATCATACAATCATTAAGTGAATCTACCTTCCCCTACTGACTTTGCTTGTTGGAAGACAGCTGGGAAGTTTGCAAATTATGGTCACATGACCCCGAGATGCTGCAATTGTCAAAAATACCTATCAGTTGCCAAGCGCCAGAATTTTGATCACATGACTGTGACAATGTTGCAATAATCATGAGTGCAAGAACCAGTTGTAAGTCCTTTTTTTCAGTGTCTTTGTAAGTCTGAATGGTTGCTAAATGAATTGTTCTAAGTCAAGATCAACCTGTACATGGGCACACATGCACATACACAGAGAGAGAGTTAGGAGGAAAAAAATCATCCATAAATCATAATGATGCATGTCAAGATGTATTAAAAAGGAATCAAGAGAAGCTAAATGCACAGTATGTACCTTGCTCAATAGTAGCAAATGTGAGAGAGATCTTGGAGTCCTAGTGGACAATCACTTAAATATGAGCAAGCAGTGTGCTGCAGCTGCCAAAAAAGCCAACACAGTGCTAGGCTGCGTTAACAGAGGGATAGAATCAAGATCACGTGAAGTATTAATACCACTTTACAATGCCTTGGTAAGGCCACACTTGGAATACTGCATCCAGTTTTAGTCACCGCGATGTAAAAAAGATGTTGAGACTCTAGAAAGAGTAAAGAGAAGAGCAACAAAGATGATTAGAGGACTGGAGGCTAAAACATATAAGGAACAGCTGGTGGAATTGGGTATGTCTAGTTTAATGAAGAGAAGGACGAGGGGGGACATGATAGCAGTGTTCCAATATCTCAGGGGCTGCCATAAAGAAGAGGGAGTCAAGCTATTTTCCAAAGCACCTGGAGGCAGGACAAGAAGCAACGGGTGGAAACTAATCAAGGAGAGAAGCAATCTAGAACTAAGGAGAAACTTCCTGACAGT
>NW_015416050.1:0-1643 GCF_001527695.2 Protobothrops mucrosquamatus | reverse complement strand
GAATAATGTCTTGGTTTAAGATCTTAAATCTTTGTTGGTAAAAAAGCTGCATTATTTCATTTCGTCTCGATTTTCTTGTAAAATAGACCACCACATCTCTTGGCAAATTTTTTTGACGGGCAATCCAAGAGTTCACCCTAAAGACACGCTCTAATTCCAGATAAATTTCCTGTCCACAAGCCAAAGCATCCATGAGTGCGTCTGAAATTACTTGTCTTAAGTTCTCCTTTGGATCCTCAGCCAACCCACGAATCCGAATTGCAAACTCCATATCACGAAATTGAGCAATCAGCACATCACCCTTAACATTTTCCAGACTCTCCTCTACAAGTTCAAGTCTATGATCACTTGCTTCTGCTCTCTGTTCGTTTTCCTCCACCCTTTCTGCCACCGCATCTACATATTCAGCCAGACCTTGAAAAGCGGTTGTCACATTCATACAAAAGCCCTCATGTTTCTGTGATAAATCTTGTTGTTGTTGTATTACTTGGTCGAATCTATTTTGCATTTTAACATCCATCTCTTGAAACATCTCAGTCATTTGTTTAATAGTTTCGGACATCAAATCCTGCAACTCTCTACCGGAGGGCGGTGGGGGTGAAGAAGATGGCGGGGGTGGCGGGTGGGAGATTTTAGGAGTTGGTTGGGGTGGCTGAGACATCGGAGATGTAGTTGATTTTAGAGTTGAAGGCACGGTTTTTCTCAAAGCCATGTTAGCAGTAAATTTCCAGTTATAGAAAAGTCTTTTAAACAGTTCAGCCAGAACAGATAATAAGCATATTAAAAGTAACAAAAGTTCCAGACCGGAAATCACTTTCACTTCTTGCTGAAAAGTATCAATCCATCGCCATTTTAAGTTCACTTTCACTCGATCCACCTCAAGTATAGGGAAGAACTTATTATCCAAGTTAGAGCAAAGTCCAAGATAAAAAGCACACTTCCAGGGTCGGTTCGTCTGCTTACGAAAAACTCACAGTTCAGTTTAAGTTGCAGCAGTGGCGGCGGCTTCTAGCTTCGCCAAAGCGAAGGCGTCCTGGATCGCGGAGAGACCTCGGGGCTCCGGAGGAGTTCTAACCTACATCGTCCAAAAGGGACGACTCGGGAACTCAACTCCTACCCTGGGCAGCTCACCTATCCCCTTATGCCCAGGGGAAGGGTATCAAGCCGTTTGACAGCTGATGCTGGCTGTCAAAACGGCTTTTACGCTGAAACAGGCGGGAGGCAGCAATCAGCTGCGTCCGACGAGGTCGCCTGCCACCGGAAGTCCTCTGGTGTCTTTGTCTTCTTGATCTCCTAGCTGGGGCCTTTCTGATGGTTTACATCTGCATTTGTACAGAGCTGGCTTCTGCTTGGGAGAGAGAGAGAGACTTGGGGGCAGGGTTGGTTTCTGCTTTTAAAATCCTTTTGAGGAAATATATTTATTTATTTTATTTATTTATTTGATTTGTATCCCGCCCTTCTCCTTACCGGACTCAGGGCGGCTGACATCCTTGTAAAACCAATATTACAGTAGATATCAATTTAAAACCAGATTAAAAGGAAATATTTGTAATGGCCTAATACTTAAAATTTCCCTTAAAAACCCCACTAAAATTCCCTAGGCCAATCCCGCTTGTTGGAAAAGCCATGTCTTTAGGGCGCGG
>NW_015416049.1:0-1643 GCF_001527695.2 Protobothrops mucrosquamatus | reverse complement strand
TAAAAAGACCAGAACTATTGCCAAAACTGAACACTTTAACAACAGAATAATCAGAGAAGCCATTGAGATAGAAAAACGCCCACACAGCATGAATAAACGAGATGATACCTCCCGCCTACCAGCCATTTGGAAACCCGCCCTTATTGGCAAACGAGTCCCTAACACAAAGAATGACACCAGACCCACACTCACGAAAACCCGAATAACTAAAGACCTACATACAAACACCCGCAAAAACCTCAGAAAACACACACACACACACACACACACACACACACACACACACACATATATATATATATATATATATAAATATATATTGTCTCTAATTATACTAAAAATGTTCGACCAACACACACACACACACACACACACACATGGGTTTTCTCCCGCGTAAAATTGGAAGTGTCTTGGCGACGTTTCAACAAAGTCCCATTCGTCATCTTCAGGCTGGTGTTTTCAGCTTCGTGCTTCTAGGAGCAGTGTGTGATATCAGCTGTTTCTTCCTTTTAACTGCCAGTGGGGGTTTGAACTGATTGGGTGGGAGCTTGGCTGTGTTCTGATTGGGTGGAGGTGTGTTCTGATTGGTTAGGAGCTTGGCTGTGCTCTGATTGGATGGGGGTGTGTTCTGTTTGGGTGGGGGGCTTTGTTGTGCTCGGGTTAGTCTGAGTAGCAGGGGGATTTGAGATGGTGGGCTGCGTTGCTGCTGTTTGGCTTCGCGTTCGTGGTCGTGCCACCTCTTCATGGTGGCTGTCAGTTTGTTTCATGTATGGATTAGAGGGGTTTAAAGTGGCTAATGATGCAGCTGTGGTCTGGCTTCTGGTTTGTGGCCGTGCCTCATCATCGGTGTTGGTTTGGGTTTGCTTTTTGCGTGGATGTTTGGTGGTGACATCCTGTGTGGTTTTCGTTAGTGTGGGTCTGGTATTATTCTTTGTGTTAGGGACTCGTTTGTCAATAAGTGCGGGTTTCCAAATGGCTGGTGGGCGGGAGGTATCATCTCGTTTATTCATGCTGTGTGGGCGTTTTTCTATCTCGATGGCTTCTCTGATTATTCTGTTGTTAAAGTGTTCAGTTTTGGCGATAGTTCTGGTCTTTTTAAAGTCAATTTCATGTCCTGTAGTTTTAAGGTGTTGGACTAGGGAAGAAGTTAGTTCCTCTTTTTTGACTGAGTTCTTGTGTTCTTCAATGTGTGCACTTATTCTTCTGTTGGTTTGTCCGATGTATGTGGTGGGACAGGCAGTGCATGGGATTTCGTATACTCCTTGATTTTCTAACTCAATTTTGTCTTTGGGGTTTCTTAGGATGGTGGATAAATATCCAAGTTCAAGTTTTCTCTTTTCTTCTACATAATTTGTGTCTCTTGTTTTGTGAGTAAATTATATTCAGAAGAAGTTTTGAAAATGGCTTCAAAATGTATTGGGAACTTCTGCTTTTTCTAAAGCTACGATTTTATTTCCAGTTATACAAATTCTACAATAGTCTTAATTCAAAATGCCTTTACTTTCATTCCCTCCGTCAATTATACTTAAAGATCTACAGGATGCTTTGATGCAGACAGCAATACAAATTAGAGTGGAATTTGAGGATCTTTTGGACAAGAAAATAGAGGGATTATATGAAAACATAGCACTTGCTTTTCAAGG
>NW_015416048.1:0-1643 GCF_001527695.2 Protobothrops mucrosquamatus | reverse complement strand
TTTTCTTAGAAATAAGGATATTGCTCAGGAATGAAGATTTTTATGATCAAGATGGATTTTTCCCCCAATATTACAATGCACACTGCCTTATTGAACTCTGCTAGGTATCCAGTAATCTTCCAGTCAGAGCTGAAGTGGTTGAAGTGGACCTGATGGGTCAACAAATGGGGCTCTATACTTTGTTCAGTACAGAAAGATTACACGAATCTGCTTGTTAACATACAGTAGAAGAACAAAAAGTGAAGAATAATAGAAAGTGAATAAAGTTAAGGGACATTGCCTGGAGAATGTCAAGCAATCTAAATAGTAAATCACATTTTAATTATCATTATTGTCAAGAAAAAAATATATATGGTGCAAAAAAGCGTAGTGAAAATTCCTGTTAGCTGATTCTGGTTTCCAAATACTGAATTTGCTCTACTATGTAAAAAGGGATAAATTTATTATAGCATGAAAAGGGACCTTTTCTCCAAGTAATATACATTCTAATCCAAAGAAACTTTGTAACTACATGCATGATCTGTAAAACAAATAATGCGGGCTCAATGCAAACACCTCATTTACTATTTTCTTGTAATTAATTCTATGATGTACAATTTCTATATCTGAATAAGAATATTTACATTAATTTTTCTATTAGCTTGAAAAAATCAGGATAAAGTCTGACATACATGTTCTATGAATCAATTCAATACCTGAAATGTATTTTTCTATAAAAGAATCCCTTCTGTGTTGGAGTCCAACTGAATCAAGATTGTAATTTTCAAGTACTGTGGAAGAATTAAGAGAATGGATTGATAATGCAGGCACCATTAAATATATAAATAGAACTCCTCATTTGATTTTTTTTAAAATTTCCTATAGACATTTATGCATATATCAAGGTAAAACTTTCAGTAATTACATGGATGCATACATGTAGTTTTCTTGGAATTAATACTGAAGTTTTGCAGACTACAACTTGTTTTCAAGTTTGTTTATATCAGTGGTTCTCAACCTTTTTAATGCCGCGACCCCAACCGGTCGTAAGTCGAGGACTAAACTGGTCGTAAGTCGAGGACTAAACCGGTCGTAAGTCGAGGACTAAACCGGTCGTAAGTCGAGGACTACCCAACCGGTCATAAGTCGAGGACTTTCCCTGCCCGGGAGCGCCGCGCATGCGTGGTTCCGCCCCCTGCGCCAGCTGAGGCGTAGCTGGCAAGCGGCAGAGACGGAGCAGGCCGACCACCAGCTGGCCCAGCCCAAGGGAGGTAAGGCACCCGCCGGAAAAGGGGGGAAAAATGGCGGACAAAAAAAATGGCGGACAGCCTTGCTTGGCGACCCCCATGAAATGGTCGATCGACCCCAAATGGGGTCCCGACCCACAGGTTGAGAACCACTGGTTTATATAGACCAGTGGTGGCACAGTGGTTAGAATGCAGTACTGCAGGCTACTTCTGCTGGCTGCCTGCAGTTCGGCAGTACGATTCTCACCTGCTTAAGGTTTACTCAGCCTTCCATCCTTCCAAGGTCAGTAAAATGAGGGCCCGGATTGTTGGGGGCAATAAGCTGACTCTGTAAACCATTTAAAGAGAGTTGTAGAGCACTGTGAAGCGGTATATATGTCCAAGTGCTATTGCTATATCAGCTCAGCTGTTTAATTT
>NW_015416047.1:0-1643 GCF_001527695.2 Protobothrops mucrosquamatus | reverse complement strand
TTATTTTGTATATAAATGTCATCATTTTTGGTTGCAAATCTTTGAATATGGCCGATGTCAAAAATTTCTCTCCAAAAGGAGTTGGCTACAGCATCTCTGTTGGGATTGCACCACTAAATTATTTAAACTCAAATTTCTATGGAGCTACACATATCTGTACTTTTTGTGATCAATAATTTTGTTCCTGCATTTTTATAGCCACAAATAGATATTTATTGAACATAATGGGCCTTATTTCTAAGTCCATAAGTCCATGTTTGCATTGTTACTTTGTATGTGATCAGGCTGAAAATATATATCTAAAGCATCCTGTGTAATTCACATATATTCAACCTTCATCAGTTTTTTTAAAAGAAAGTAAAATAAAAAAATCCAATATAGTAATTAAACAGTCCTTTGAACAACTCTCACTTTATCCTTTGAATTTTGGTGCCATTCCCATTTTTTAAAAAAAAATTCCACAAAATAATATACCCTTTAAATCAGTGGTTCTCAACCTTTTTAATGCCGCGACCCCAACCGGTCGTAAGTCGAGGACTAAACCGGTCGTAAGCCGAGGACTAAACTGGTCGTAAGTCGAGGACTACCCAACCGGTCGTAAATTGAGGACTTTCCCTGCCTGGGAGCGCCGCGCATGCGTGGTTCCACCCCCTGCGCCGGCAGAGGCGTAGCTGGCAAGCGGCAGAGACAGAGCAGGCCAACCACCAGCTGGCCCAGCCCAAGGGAGGTAAGGCACCTGCCGGAAAAGGGGAAAAAAATGGTGGACAAAAAAAATGGCGGACAAAAAAAATGGCAGACAGCCTTGCTTGGCGACCCCCGTGAAATGGTCGATCGACCCCAAATGGGGTCCCGACTCACAGGTTGAGAACCACTGCTTTAAATGCTATGTGCTTTACTACAGTAAGATGTTCTCTTTTTTAAGGTCTAGACCACATGTTATTTTTGGAAAATAAATTAAAATACTACCAAATCCAGTTAGGCAGACTCAAATTACCATATTTACCATATAGGAATTTTCCATTTTCCCCAATTACTGATCCATGAGTTAGGGGTGCTCTTATACCATTATAAGTTGTCTATGGAGACATAGTTTGACCCTACAAATTGGGCTGAGTATTAGCTATTACTTGGGATTGCTACTAAATTTAACTCTTGCTATAGTGTCTAAGTAGAGCTTCTTTCTCGTTCACTTTTTTTTTCAAGTTATCTCTCCCCTTTGCTTCATCTCCAAGTAGCTTCCATTCCTTTCTAGTAATAGAGAAGGGTGTTGCCCCTTTATCAAAGCTTCCACTACTTAAAAAAATTCTTCTTTTGGTTTGTGTGCTTTGAAGGGGAGAGAATCCTTTTTGTCTGATGAGGGCAGAGGTTGGGAAGGCAATGCATGGACAATAGACTAATGGAGCGAAATGTGAAAAAGAGGCTAGAAACGAGGACTGGATGGGATGATGATAATAATAATAATAATAATAGTAAAGTTGGAAGGGACCTTGAAGGTCATCTAGTCCAACCCCCTGCTCAGGCAGGAAACCCTATACCATTTCGGACAAATGGCTGTCCAGTCTCTTCTTAAAAACTTCCAGTGTTGGAGCATTCACCGCTTCTGGAGGCAGGTTGTTCCACTGGTTAATTGTTCTCACTGTCAG
>NW_015416046.1:0-1643 GCF_001527695.2 Protobothrops mucrosquamatus | reverse complement strand
TCCACTGATCTCAGTGACGCGCTGGAGGTCCCTAAGGTAGACGAGGCTTGGACCCCATTGGTATCCCAAACGGCGGTTGCTGGGGACTTGACACAGGCGCTTAAAGCGGATGATAAAAAATGGGAGCATACATTCAGAAAGACACATCAATCAGCAGCATGGGCAATTAAAACGGCCAGCTGCACTTCCTTCTTTGTCAAAACCACCCTTCTTTGGCTGCGTCAGCTCCAAGCCAGGGTCCCTGCTGAAGATTTACGTACTCATCAGGATCTAAGTAAAATGGTGGCGGCCACTGAGTACGCTGCGGACGCCTCTCTTCAGTCTGCAGTTTTTGCCTCCAGATCCTTGGCTTCTAACATCACGGCCAGAAGGATGTTATGGCTGAAGCATTGGCAGGCTGATACCAGACTTAAATGGAGTCTTGCGTCTGCACCTTACCTGGGTAATAATTTATTTGGGGAATCCCTTGCCCCTTACCTGGTAGAGAACAAAGATAAACGCAAAGTCATGGCTCATATCCTTAAGAAGTCTGACAAACGACCCACCCCCTACTTTCATAGGCAGTCCTTTCGGCAGACAGCGGGAGTCTCTGCCACCCAGACTTCCCGCTCTTATACTCCCAGGGAGAGGCCATACGACCGTCCTTACGACAGGACCGGGTTTAGATCCAGGCAGCAGGGACAAAGCAAGCGGCCATTTCGTGGGGCAGGACGTCCATTTAGGAAGTTCAAATGACTCACACACGTTCCTTCCCATCGGGGGGCGGCTAGCTCACTTCTTCCACCAGTGGGAACTTTCCTCCACGGACAACTGGGTGTTACAATCCATCCAGCACGGCCTGTCCCTGGAGTTTCTAGCCACACCCCCAGAACGACTCATTCTTTGTTCCGTTTCCAGAAATCCGCAGAAACGGGAACTTATGCAGGAGGCCATCCACCATCTTTTAGAAATTCAGGCAATAGAACCGGTTCCAACAGACCACAGAGGGAAAGGGTTTTATTCAATCCTTTTTGTGGTACCCAAGACCTCAGGGGGGTGGAGAGCTATTCTGGACCTCAAGCATCTCAACCGTTACATCACCTACAAAAGGTTCAAGATGCAATCCCTCCAGTCCATACTAGGAGGGATCAGACAGGGAGATTTTTTAGCATCAATAGACCTCACAGAGGCCTATCTTCACATCCCCATTCATCCAGCTCACCGCCGGTTCCTGAGGTTTTGTTACAAGGGCAAACACTTTCAGTACAGGGCCCTCCCTTTCGGTCTTTCGTCAGCCCCCAGAGTGTTCACAAAAATCCTGGCCGTCCTGGCAGCCCAGTTGAGGAAGGTTCCCATTCGCGTCCAGTGCTACCTGGACGACATTCTGATTCAGGCGTCCTCCTTCCAGGCGGCTCAGAGGGATGTGAATCACACCATCCAGGTACTTCAACTTCATGGCTTCTCAGTCAATTTTCAAAAGAGCCAGACGGTTCCCGCGTCCAGACTCTTGCACCTGGGGGCCGTGATAGACACCTCCAATTGCATGGTCTATCTCTCCCAGGAGCGAGTGGTCAGCATCAGGGACCTGGCTCGCCGGGTGTACAAGGAACATTCTGTCCCGTTACTCCTACTATCTCAACTATTAGGAAAGATGGTCTCCTGCA
>NW_015416045.1:0-1643 GCF_001527695.2 Protobothrops mucrosquamatus | reverse complement strand
TTATCACACCAGCAAAACCATGCTTTGAAACTTGACATAAGGACTTTAAATATATATTTTGGAATAAACACCAAAAAGGTAATTAGAATGTTGATTCTGGAAAGTTATAAAGGGATTAAGAGCCCTGGTGGCACAGTGGTTAGAATGCAGTACTGCAGGCTACTTCTGCTGACTCCCAGCTGCCAGCAGTTTGGCAGTTCAATTCTCACTGGCTCAAGGTTGACTCAGCTTTCCATCCTTCCGAGGTCGGTAAAACGAGGACCCAGATTGTTGGGGGCAAAATGCTGACTATGTAAACAGCTTAGAGAAGGCTGTAAAGCACTGGGAAGCAGTATATAAGTCTAAGTGCTATTGCTATTGCTATTAAGGATACAGATGAATTTGACATAACATTTTGAAATTCATTACAGATAGCCCTTGACTTACAAAAATTCATTTAGTGACTGTTCGAAGTTACAACAGTACTGAAAAAGTGATTTCTGACTGCTTTTCACATTTATGATCATTGCGGCTGTCATGGTTCCGACAGACGAAACTCTTCAAAGAACTTTGAGGCATTGTTTACCTTAAAGAATCTTTATTCAGCATAGGCCAAGATGGGGGCATTCATTAGTCTCCTCTTCAGTTGGTCAAAGGCCTGCTCACACTGCTCAGTCCACTCTGCCTCAATGGATTTTCGAGATTTCCTGGGTCCCTTATTCTGATGGACCTGGTTTGAATGACCAGACACATCCTCTAACTCTTCATTCTTCAACAGATCATTGAGATTACAGGCTATCTTTGCAAAACCTTCAACAAACCTCTGATAATATGAGCATAACCCTAGAAATGATCGCAGTTCAGCCACATTTTGGGGTCTGGGCCAAGAAGTGACAGCCTCAGACTTCATGGGATCAGTTTATATCCCTTCTGGAAAGACAACATGACCCACATACAGTATGTGACAAAATGTTTGGTAAAATTGGCATTTCTCTAATGATAGTTTCAATCTTTCTTCATGGAGCCTGGTCAGAACCATCTCCAAGCGCTCCTTGTGTTCTTCAAAAGTCTCACCAAAGACAAGGATATCGTCTACATCAGCGGTTCTCAACCTATGGGTCGTGACCCCATTTGGGGTCGATCGACCATTTCACGGGGGTCGCCAAGCAAGGCTGTCCGCCATTTTTTTACCCTTTTCCGGCGGGTGCCTTACCTCCCTTGAGCTGGGCCAGCTGATGGTCGGCCTGCTCCGTCTCTGCCACTTGCCAGCTGTGCCTCGGCCGGCGCAGGGGGTGAAACCACGCATGTGCGGCGCTCCCGGGCAGGGAAAGTCCTCAACTTACAACCGTTTGGGTAGTCCTTGACTTACGACCAGTTTAGTCCTTGACTTACGGCTGGTTTAGTCCTCGACTTACGACCGGTTGGGGGTCGCGGCATTAAAAAGGTTGAGAACCACTGGTCTACCTAGAGTAACCCCTCTAACAAGTTCATGTCTCCCACATGTTTCTTTTGAGCATCTGATATGTTCCATTCTTCAACAGCCTGTACTGCCTGCTCCATCCAGGTTTCCTATTCTTCCTCCCCCTGTGACACTGGTTGTATCCCTGAAAAGATACTTTCTTGTACCCAGCCCCAGCACAGTGGTTGCCAGTCAGGGTTTGGAT
>NW_015416044.1:0-1643 GCF_001527695.2 Protobothrops mucrosquamatus | reverse complement strand
TTTCAGCTGTATGGTACAAACATTATAAGAAATCTCTAAATTCAAACAGACATAGCTCTACAGTTTATGTGTTTAGGCTGACTATTATCACTGATCAAATTCAAAAACTCAGTTAAAAATGTAAAGGGAGACAAGGAAACATGACAAGCTTTCTAATCAATTTAAAGTAGAAAATTCATATTAATAACCATGGAAAAAACTCTTATCCTCTTTGAGAAAGATGCTGAAATCCAAACTTCAACTATTTCATTACTTTACATACAACCTGTACTCCAAGATTTAATTCCTTACATTAAAATCTTCACAAGGGCTTTAAATATGCACAATTCACCAAGGAGCTCCTCATGTGAATGTTTCATTGGGAATAGCCTGACATGAGAAATTATATTTATTTATTTATTTATGACATTTATTTGCCGCCCATCTCATATCCAATGACTCTTTATTAATTTTGCCCCACTTTATCTCTTTATCTGGATATCAGATGGTCAGTATTAGTACTGTAAGTAAATGTAAAATCTACTCAAAGGTGGATGAAGCTATGCCAGGAGCTGGAGGCTAAGCAGGTTTGGAGAGAGAAATAACTTTTCTAAGCTGGTGGTAGCAAGCATCTTCCATACGGTTGCCATGAAGACATAATGGAAATATTCATGTAGTCACCAGGAGGCCAGCTGGACTCAAGGGAGCCTTTATTTTACTTTAAATATCAAACAAATATTCAGAATTATACACAATACAATTATGTATATAATAGGAAACAAAACGTGAGCACCAGGAGGTTGTAAAACAGTTAAAAGTTTTAATAAAACATTAAAAACCTTTAAAAGAATATTAAAAAGGACCTAGCTTTCATTGGATCCTACCAACATCGTCAGGGTAAAGAATAACTCAGTGGGAGAAACCATTTATAGGCCAGCCAACGCCTGCGCCCGGGCCCTAGATCTCGTGACGGGTCCTGGATAACCAATCGATGTGTGCTCCTCATCACTCTCTTTAACTGTCCTTGCATTGACACTCACACCCCCATTCCTCCGTGTCCGTGCACCGTGAGGACGCTTAGCCTCACCTGGCATACAAGTGCCATCTAGTTGTCCCCTCCTCTGCTCCTTGTTCGCCCCCATCCAATCCGGCTCGGGCTGTAACCCAGCAGTCACGTCCCCACCCTCCATTTCTCCTGTCCGGCTCCACCTGGCTCGCAACTCTAGAGTTATTCTTTACCCTGACGATGTTGGTAGGATCCAACGAAAGCTAGGTCCTTTTTAATATTCTTTTAAAGGTTTTTAATGTTTTATTAAAACTTTTAACTGTTTTACAACCTCCTGGTGCTCACGTTTTGTTTCCTATTATGGATATACCCAGGAGTCACTCGTTTGTCTTCAGTGTTATTTCTAACAATTATGTATATATATTTACAGTATATGTTTATATATTTTAATCGTAACAGGGGGAAATTACTGTAGCTTTTAATGAGGTATATAACAAACAATTAATACTAAACAATTAAAAACTTTTCAGAATATCAAAGAAATGGGATCTTAAAGTAAATGCAAATCTTTAAATAACAAAAGTACAAAATGTACCAAAAAATCCCTAATCTAAATCCAATGATCGCTTTTCATAAAAATTGCAAAACCTGTTAATAA
>NW_015416043.1:0-1643 GCF_001527695.2 Protobothrops mucrosquamatus | reverse complement strand
GAGAACCGAAGGAAGGAAACGGGGTAGTGAAGGCAGAATGTCCCCAGGGGTGATTGGCGAACGTCCGTGGCCTAACTCAGAACATCCCTATAATTCTATTATCCTACATATGGAGATCTAATAGTGTATTGTTATCCTATGAAGTTAGAAGCCTATTGTTCTACATTCTGTGTTCTGTTATTCCCATTAACTAAAAGGATAGCTTCTGATTAATCTCTTTCTTTCTTTTTCTTTTTCTTTCTTTCTTCCTTTCTTCCTTTCTTCCTTTCCTTCTCTTTCTTTCTTTCTCTTTCCTTTCCTTCTTTCCTTTCCTTTTCTTTCTTTCTTTTCTTTCTTTCTTTCTTTCTCTTTCCTTTCCTTCTTTCCTTTCCTTTTCTTTCTTTCTTTCTTTTCTTTCTTTCTTTCTTTCTTTCTTTCTTTCCTTCTTTCTCTTTCCTTTCCTTCTTTCCTTTCCTTTTCTTTCTTTCTTTTCTTTCTTTTCTTTCTTTCTTTCTTGTCTCTCTTTTTCTTCCTTTCTTTATTTCTTTTTCTGTCTGTCTTCTTTCCTTTCCTTCCTTCCCTCTTCCTTCCTCCCATCTTCCTTCCTTCCTCCCTCCCTCTCTTCCTCCTTCCTTCCTCTCTCCCTTCCTTCCTTCCTCCCTTCCTCTCTTCCTTCCTCTCTTCCTCCCTCCCTTCTTTCTTCCTTCCTTCCTTCCTTCCTCCCTTCCTCCCTCCCTCCCATCTTCCTTCCTCCCTCCCTTTTGTATTCCTTCCTTCTTCCCTCCCTCCCTTCTTCCTTCCTTCCTTTCTTCCTCTTATATTCCTTCCTCCCTCCCTCCCATCTTCCTTCCTTCTTCCTTCCTTCCTTCCTCCCTCCTTCCCATCTTCATTCCTTCCTCCCTCCCTCTTATATTCCTCCCTCCCTCCCATCTTCATTCCTTCCTCCCTCCCTCTTATATTCCTCCCTCCCTCTCATCTTCCTTTCTTCCTCCCTCCCTCCCTCCCTCCTTCCCATCTTCCTTCCTTCCCTCCTTCTCTCTCTCACATGCAACATCTGCGCTTTCAAGACAGAACCGAAACATTCTCTAAGACAAAATAAGCAAATCAGCAGCGTTTATGTACAGGGAGGGTCTTTTCGTGGGAGAACGCTGGTGTGTTTCATAACCCAAGCAGGGGCCATTGCTGTCCCACTCTTGACCGAGTCACTCAGGTGGGAACCAAACTTCAGACCATGGGCTAATTTTTTCACGCCCGTGTGGGAGTCCAAGCGTTCGCCCTTCGGCAGGCACAGACATTGGAAGGTGCCACCAGAATGTCTCCGTGGGTTTGGTAATCCAGCTCTCGCCAGTTGATGAGCGGATGGGGCACCCCCCGATTGTCCCAAACTCGGCAAATTTCCTCCGGCCGCAGGACCCGGTCCCAAAAGTAGACATCTTCAATCTCTCCCACAAAGCATTGATTGGCGTCAAACTGGCCGCCGAAGGAATCTTGTTCCTGTCCTAAAATGATGGAGGCGTTGCCTTGGACGTTGAGGTTTTTTATGATTTTTCGAGGTAAGGGTTGCCCGTTCCACCACAAAGCTGCCAATCCAGTCTCGGAGTCCCAGGTGAAACAGAGGTGCTCCTTGCAGGTGGAGGACACGGCTGTTTTGGAGGTGTCAAAGT
>NW_015416042.1:0-1643 GCF_001527695.2 Protobothrops mucrosquamatus | reverse complement strand
GACCTAGGGAGGATTTTATATGGGGTTTATTTTTTAGCAATTTGACAGAGACACAACTTTAAAATTTGATTTAATTCGGTTTTATTGGGGGGGGAATGTATTTATGTTTTGTTTTAAATATGTTGTGCGCCGCCCTGAGTCCCGTCGGGAGAAGGGCGGCATATAAATTAAATTAAATAAATAAATAAATAAATAAATTCCTTATGATCTGGTATTATATCCCTTGTTGGATCCCAAAATTCAAGAATTCAACTTTTTTTGCCAGACACCAGGCTAGAAGTCAGGAGACTGTGAGTTCTAGTCTCGCCTAAGGCATCAAACCTGGCTGAGTGATCTTAGGCTGATCACCAGGAGATGGTGAGTTCTAGTCCCTCAGTGAATTTGGGTCAAGTACCGGAGACTGTAAGTTCTAGTCCCGCCTGGGTGACTTTCAGCCAATCACCAGGAGACGGTGAGTTCTAGTCTCTGGTTGAGTTTGAGCCAGTCACCAGGAGACTGTGAGTTCTAGTCCCTGAGTAACTTTGGGTCAATTACCAGGAGACTGTAAGTTCTAGTCCTACTTTAGGCATGAAAGCCAGCTGGGTAACTTTGAGCCAATCACCAGGAGACGGTGAGTTCTAGTCTCTGGTTGAATTTGAGCCAGTCACCAGGAGATTGTGAGTTCTAGTCCCTGAGTAACTTTGGGTCACGTACCAGGAGACTGTAAGTTCTAGTCCTACTTTAGGCATGAAAGCCGGCTGGGTGACTTTGAGCCAATCACCAGGAGACGGTGAGTTCTAGTCTCTGGTTGAATTTGAACCAGTCACCAGGAGACTGTGAGTTCTAGTCCCTGAGTAACTTTGGGTCAATTACCAGGAGATTGTAAATTCTAGTCCTACTTTAGGCATGAAAGCCAGCTGGGTAACTTTGAGCCAATCACCAGGAGACGGTGAGTTCTAGTCTCTGGTTGAATTTGAGCCAGTCACCAGGAGATTGTGAGTTCTAGTCCCTGAGTAACTTTGGGTCACGTACCAGGAGACTGTAAGTTCTAGTCCTACTTTAGGCATGAAAGCTGGCTGGGTGACTTTGAGCCAATCACCAGGAGACGGTGAGTTCTAGTCTCTGGTTGAATTTGAACCAGTCACCAGGAGACTGTGAGTTCTAGTCCCTGAGTAACTTTGGGTCAATTACCAGGAGATTGTAAATTCTAGTCCTACTTTAGGCATGAAAGCCAGCTGGGTGACTTTGAGCCAATCACCAGGAGACGGTGAGTTCTAGTCTCTGGTTGAGTTTGGGCCAGTCAACAGGGGAACTATGAGCTCTTGTCCTAAAAACAAGCTAGATGACTTTGGGCCAGTCCCTCTCTCTCAGCCCAATCCACCTCACAAGGTTGTTGTTCTGGGGAAAGTAGGAGGTGGACGAAATATTAGGCCACCTTAAGTTATTTATAAAATAGTAATGAATAAAGGTGAAATTTAAGTCAAATAAATGAATCAACTCTCAGTTTGAATGGGGCCATAATCGAGTCTTTAGTAACTGTCTTTGGTTTTAATCTCTGTTTGGGAGAAATATTCCTCTTCATTCCATCACTTACTTTGACTCACCTAGACAAGCTCAATCAGAATAAAGCTGGAAGGGACCTTGGAGGTCTTCTAGTCCAACCC
>NW_015416041.1:0-1643 GCF_001527695.2 Protobothrops mucrosquamatus | reverse complement strand
TTCTTCTTCTTCTTCTTCTTCTTCTTCTTCTTCTTCTTCTTCTTCTTCTTCTTCTTCTTCTTCTTCTTCTTCTTCTTCTTCTTCTTCTTCTTCTTCTCCTTCTCCTTCTCCTTCTCCTTCTCCTTCTCCTTCTCCTTCTCCTTCTCCTTCTCCTTCTCCTTCTCCTTCTCCTTCTCCTTCTCCTTCTCCTTCTCCTTCTGAGACAACTATGACCTGAATGACTGAGAATCTCCACAGATATTTATTTTACTTATTTTTAGACTATTCATATACATGATGTATTCAGAGTCGGCCTTTATAGACAGACTCCATAGAACATAGACATAATTTAATTACATAAATTAATGCAATGTTTGAATTGGATTTATTCTCTTCTAAATTTGTAAATAAATAATTAAGTAAATAGTGCTTCCTTATTATCTTACGGTATTTCTCAGCTTTGGCACATCACAGAATTCTGGGAGTTGAAATCTATGTATCTTAAAGTTGCCTAAGTTGAAAAACATTGTTCATTAACTCATGATCTTTGTATATTCCTAAGTAAAGTAACATTGAGCTGAAAATACATATTAATAAAAAAAACCGTGATTGTCCTGTGGGGCCTGACTTTTGGAATACTCTGTGTATTTCTAATTTTTTTTTATTTGTAAATCAAAAAGACTAACAAAGCATAGAAATGCTTTTAAAAAAATGATAAGCAGGCCTGCAAGAAAATAAAACTTGAAAGGTTATGTAACATGTATTTGTGTGGTATGTGTTTATTCACACATACACTTATATACATCCAGGTGATTTTAAAAAGTACAGAGATTTTAAACAAGTTTGTCTATTGTGGGAAACATTTTTAGTGTAATCCAGAAATGGTGTTCTGATTTGATGGATTTTGTTTTTCACTATTAGGTTTTGCAAAGTTAGATTGTATCTAGATTGTAAACCAGTGTAAGGATTTATTATGAAAGACTGTTCAGTGATTTTCCACCCAAAAAGATAAGTTGGCTATTGTTATCATGTGCCAACTTGTTTACCATCCCATTAACGCAGTTCATGTTAAATATCAGAATGAATATGATGCAATTTTAGCAAAATGTAATGCAACCTATGGCTTATTATACTAGTAATTTATGCGGCCTCCTGTGCCTCAAAAGAACAAATGAAATATTCTGTATATCCCTCTTGAAATTTAAGACTTTCACGAGAATTCATATTAATTGCAGTTTTCTTTTTCTTTCTTCCTAGGCCCAAGGGGTCAGACTGTGGAATCGTTAATGTCAATATCCCTACCAGTGGAGCTGAAATTGGAGGTGCATTCGGTAAGTTGTAGATATAGCTAAATCTCCATAACTTTGTTACCCTACACATAGTTCAAGTGCTTGTGAATGTTTCAGGGTAATTCTGTTATCCAATTGCATTGAAGTCAAAAGTATATTTGCTTCATATGCAAAATTATTATCTGCAGAGAGTGTGTTAAGTGATGAGTGAACAGACTAACATTTATTGGTGTGTTAATAGGGATCTGCGTTTGGATTTCTTTGGAGGCAGTTCACCCTTCTGCACTCATTTCCCTTGATAGAGTGATCAGAAGCAATTACTTTTTCAAGAATTGGATACTATTTCATATGACCTCATATGATGACGGGAGTGTC
>NW_015416040.1:0-1643 GCF_001527695.2 Protobothrops mucrosquamatus | reverse complement strand
ATCAACAGATGCCAATTACCCGCTCAAATATGTATCTTAAGCAGAACACAGGGAACTATGGAGAAAGAGCTGCAAAACCAACAAATTCTAGACCGAGGGATTTAGCAGAAGTGAGCAACGGGTAAGATTATTCCGAGTAGGATTTTAAAAACTTGGTTCCTTTTGCTTCCTCTGCAGAACAATGTCATTCCCTCCGGGTATAACCCAATCTGGGTATCAATGAAAGAGGAAGTTTCTCTTTCCACAAACCAATTAAACAATAAAGAAAACATTAAAAACAGCCCTCTCTCCCATCTTCCATCCAGCCACACGGCAGAAAGCAGAAGAGGCCGAGAGAGGACTTCCGTTGAACTCTGCATATATTTGGAAGTTGTTTGACAGTGAGAAGGCTGCAGGTCCAATCCAAACATTGGTAGCCCAGTGGGAAAAGCAGGCTGCTGCTTAAAACTATTCATTATATTAAATTTGTGGCGCAGGCGCAGGGATCTTGTAAGTTGCGGTCACACGGGAGGCTTTTGTGTTTAAGGCCGCTGAACCAGAAGCTGGAAGATGTTCAGATTCTGATGCCGTTAAGGGACAGTTGAAAATGAAAAAGAGTTGCTAAATGCTGAATCTTTAGAAGCAGGTGCATAAGGACATAAGTTCCTGCTTTGGAAGAAGAAGGCTCCTATCCTTTGAAACAAGTTCTGCTCTCATCTCCTGTCCTTCAGTAAGATCCTGGTTCTGGCAGCTGGCTTGGACCCCAATCCCTGCCCCTTTACTCCCCATCTTTTAATCATAATTTTGTCTTTTTATTGTTACGAGAAATGTTTGGTTTTTTTATGGCTTTATAGCTTTTACGTAGGAGCCCTAGTTGGTGAGAATGCAGCACTGCAGGCTGACTCTGCCCACAGCCTGGGGTTCGATCCTGACCAGCTCAAAGTTGACTCAGCCTTCCATCTTTCCGGGGTCAGTAAAATGAGGACCCAGAGTGTTGGGAGGGGCAATTGGTTGACTCTTAGAGAGGGGCTGTAGAGGACGGTGAAGCGGTATATAAAACTCTGAAGCGCTGTTGCTCTTGCTAAAAATAATCGCTAATTTCAGCAACTAGATGTTTTGCCCGAGAAGGGAAAGGAAGCGTATGAAAGCACTGCCTTCTCTGAGAGAGCCACCCATGTCTTTTGCGCGCACGCGCGCACACACACACACACACACACACACACAAAGCCTCTTGTGCTAGAATCTGAATTTTGAAGAGGTACATAATTGGCATTCCAAACGGGCAGATCTTCTAATCCACCTGACCTGGGCACCTGCCAAAACAGGTTAAAAACAGCTTCCCTGGGGAGAGGAAATTTTCAACAGGCGTCTGGAGAAAGGAACAAAAGAACGAACTTTTGCCTTTGTTAGTTAGCAGCAGGGAGAGGCAAAGGTGTTTTCCAGAGCTTATGGACTATGATTCCCACAAGTCTTTCCTAAAGGCCCCAAGGGTTGGGCTGCTGGGACAAAAAATCCATAATATTTGCCATAGAGAGAGAGGGGGGGGAGGGGAGAGAGAGAGAAAAGGGAGGGGAGAGAAAAGGGAGGGGGAGAGAGAGAGAGGAGGGAGGGAGAGAGAGGGAGGGAGAGAGAAAAAGGGAGAGAGAGAGAGAAGGGAGGGAGAG
>NW_015416039.1:0-1643 GCF_001527695.2 Protobothrops mucrosquamatus | reverse complement strand
TTTATTGCAACAAGTGTAATGCTTACAGGAAATTCCATTTCGGAGACAATACGCCTTGCTCCTAAATTTGAGCGGTGGGACAGAAAAAAAACACAACACACAAACCCACATCACCAGACAGAACCAGAGATGGCATCGGTGGAACTCCAGGCCACTGTTTACAGGTAGTCCTCGACTTACGGCCACAGTTGAGCCCAACGTTTCGGTTGCTAAATGAGACATTTTTGTTAGGTGAGCTTTGCCCCCGTTTTACGACCTTTCTTGCCACAGTTGTTAAGTGGATCACTGCAGTTGATAAGTTAGTAACCTGGCTGTGAAGTGAATCTGGCTTCCCCCCCGTTGGCTTTGCTTGTCAGAACGTCGCAAAAGGGGATCACGTGACCTTGGGACACCGTGACGGTCATAAATAGGAATCAGTTGCCAAGCAAGAGCCGTGGTGGCGCCGTGATTAGAATTCAGTATTGCAAGCTAATTTCTGCTGACTGCCGACTGCCAACAGTTCGGTAGTTTGATCCTGACCGGCTCAAGGTAGACTCAGCCTTCCATCCTTTCAGGGTCAGTAAAACGAGGACCCAGATTGTTGGGGGGGGGCAATGTGCTGACTCTATAACCTGCTTAGAGAGGGCTGTAAAGCACTTTGAAGCGATATATAATTCTAAGGGATATTGCTATTGCTACAAAAATCATTCCCACTGCCAGGAGTTCGATCCTGACCGGCTCAAAGTTGACTCAGCCTTCCATCCTTCCGAGGACGGTAAAATGAGGACCCGGATTGTTGGGGGAAATAGGCTGATTCTGTAAATGGCTTAGAGAGGGCTGTAAAGCACTGTGAAGCGGTATATAAGTCTAAAGGCTATTGCTATTGCTGTCTGAATTTTGATCGCATGATCATGGGGATGCTGCAAAGGTTGCAATTGTGAAAAATGATGATATCATAAGTAAGTAAGTAAGTAAGTAAGGAAGGAAGGAAGGAAGGAAGGAAGGAAGGAAGGACAATGAGCGAGGGAGGGAGGGACAAAAGAGACAGAGAAAGAGGAAGGATGGATAGATAGATGGATGGATGGATGGATGGATGGATGGATGGATGGATGGATGGATGGAAGGAAGGAAGGAAGGAAGCATGGAAAGAAGGAAGGAAGGACAATGAGTGAGGGAGGGATGAAAGAGACAGAGAAAGGGGAAGGAAGGAAGGAAGGAAGGAAGGAAGGAAGGAAGGAAATTAAATAGCATTCGTCCTTTTGATTCATCCACCTCTGGATGTCCAGTTGGTCCACCTCTAGCAAGGATGAAGTTTAATATGCCAGTCATTCACAAGCAGACCTTGGGTGACCATTGGAAGACGTACTAACCCCGATTGCTTAGTACATCCCAGAACTGTTACCCTAGGAAGCTGACAACCCATCTGGCAGAACCACACACACATACTTAAAGCAGAAGGTCCCGGATCTGGGCGATGCTCACCTGCCACCATGAGGGTGAAATCAAAGCCCTTCTTCACCGATTTCCGATGGACCTGGTTGGGCAAAGTGGCAAAGCCCACATACTGCTTCTCGTGGTCCTGAGAAGGGGAGATAAGCAGCCACGGATCAGACTGGAGAAAGAGGAGAGAATGAGAAAAGAAGCAAACTCTGCACAACAATCAC
>NW_015416038.1:0-1643 GCF_001527695.2 Protobothrops mucrosquamatus | reverse complement strand
TTTAGGTAGGGATGATTTTAAGAAAATTTTAATTGACACACAGCTTCGAATATTTGGCTTTTAATTTGGTTTTATGGGGGTTTTTTGTTCTTTGATGTATTTTGTTTGTCTGTTTTAATATGCTGTGCACCGCCCTGAGTCCTACGGGAGAAGGGCGGTATATAAATTAAATTATTAAATTAAATTAAATTATTAAATTTTGAAGTGTGGCCATTAGCAGGCCACACAAGTCTCAGTCACCAAACTGACAGAAGTACACAGGCCTGCCCTACCATACACCCTGTTGAGGCACCTCCTATTGGTGATAGTAGAGTCAGTGGTCAGAGCTGTGTTGGGAAATAGTTGTGAATTCCACGATAGCAGAAAACATTTGTAAAATTGACTTGTAAATAGAAGATGGCTGATTCTGACCTCAGTGGAAATGTTTCAAAGAGCCCATGTGGTATAGTGATGATTGGACTTAAACCACAGAATCTCAAACTCAAAACCACCCTCACCCTCAGAAGCTCTCTAGGTGACTTCACTCTCTCAGAACAACCTGCCTCCCAGGGTCATAGTGGAAAGAAGAGCACTATTTATGCTGTCTTAAGTTGACAAAAGAGTGATAGGATAGGAAAAACTAATTAGGACATCGATTGTCTATAAAGACGGAATGTTAAAATAACCAGGATATGTATAAGCTAATTATTGATAAATGTAAGAATGTTATTTTTATTTAATTGATATAATGAGGATTGTATTAGTTTAACCATGAGACACTAAATACTAAGGGGAAATGAGAGGAAATATTTAATGTGGTAGTTTGAGACTTGTACTAAAGATGCTTGTATGTCATTGAATTTTCGATTAACCCAGCCGCCACGTTGCTTTTTAAATACTTAAATGTAAAATTAGAAAATCAATAAAACATTAAATAAAAAAGAATAATAGGATATTAATCTAACAAATAAAGAATAAACTTTATGCAGTAAGGGCAACAGAATTTTTTTCCCGTCTTCCTGACCAACTCAGCCATTTAGCCAGGACAATATGTAAAGAAAATGAGGAGCTAATGTGCAGTTGTCCCTTGCACACAATTGCATCATGGCACAGAAAAGGCAGTATTAATATTTTGGGTAAGTAATGAAGATCTCGGCCAAGGGTGAACATTCCCTCCCACTCCATATTCACAGGCTAGATTTTTATAGAAATGGGAGAAATGTCCTGAGAAATCTTTCTCAGAAGATGTAAACATTGTCTTTACTTATATTAAAATAAAATAAAAAAATCTTGCATGATGATGTTTACAGGGGGTAAAAAAACAATAGAATGCCGATTGCAGGATTTGTTTCATGTGATCCAGGCACAGACCATTTCTCCAAGTTTATGTAGTAAATTCATATACTTGGTATAAGGAAAGGATCTTCCAAAATGTTGCAGAGAATTCCTCTCTTCTACACTCACAAAGTCCTTCAGGCCATCCACCCTGGATTGGCTCTTGATGGAGCAAGGAATTTGCAAGAGCACCTTTGCCCCACTACCAGCTCCGCCTTTTCCTTTCTCACCTCCTAAATCTCAATTTCTGAACTGGGTGAGAAGGGAACATTCTTTGTGTTGGGACAGCAAGGGATGTTGGCAAGGGATGTGTGCATTAGACCTCCTCA
>NW_015416037.1:0-1643 GCF_001527695.2 Protobothrops mucrosquamatus | reverse complement strand
TGCTAGGCTGCATTAACAGAGGGATAGAATCAAGATCACGCGAAGTATTAATACCACTTTACAATGCCTTGGTAAGGCCACACTTGGAATACTGCATCCAGTTTTGGTCACCACGATGTAAAAAAGATGTTGAGACTCTAGAAAGAGTACAGAGAAGAGCAACAAAGATGATTAGGGGACTGGAGGCTAAAACATATAAAAGAACAGTTGCTTGAATTGGTTATGTCTAGTTTAATGAAGAGAAGGATGAGGGGGGACGTGATAGCAGTGTTCCAATATCTCAGGGGTTGTCATAAAGAATAGAGAGTCAAGCTATTCTCCAAGGTGCCTGAAGGCAGGACAAGAAGCAGCGGGTGGAAACTAATCAAGGAGAGAAGCAACCTAGAACTAAGGAGAAACTTCCTGACAGTTAGGACAATTAACCAGTGGAACAATCTGCCTCCAGAAGCAGTGAATGCTCCAACACTGGAAGTTTTTAAGAAGAGACTGGACAGCCATTTGTCTGAAATGGTATAGGGTTTCCTGCCTGAGCAGGGGGTTGGACTAGATGACCTCCAAAGTCCTTTGCAATTTCTTTATTATTATTATTATTATTATTATTATTATTATTATTATTATCCATCAAGAGGCTTAAATATGATTCACATGAAAAAGAGTATGAACATTTAACTCCCTTTGATTCTTGTTATGGAAAGTTTGACTTTGTAGTAATGCCATAGTGATTGGTATGCTGCCACTAGTATTCGTGTGATTTATGAACTATATTTTTAAAACTAATTATAAGCTATATGCTTTGCATGGACATAAATCTGATATTAGGCAATTGCAAATGAGAACCTCAACATTGATGCAATTCAATATGGTATCCAATTTGCCAATAGGTAAGAAGTGGAGCTAAAATGCAGATGATCCTTGCTGATTCCACAGCAGGACTATCCTACCATGCCTTGTAAACCAGTCTCTCTTGTTCTATGCTTGTAATTAGGACAGGGCATGATGAATAAGGTCAACATAGGAAATATCCTGACATACTGACGTCTAAATGTATACATACTCCATTTCTGTGGCTAAACCTTCTGTTAATTAAGTCCAGAAAAAAATAATAACCTGGTCTTGATGTGATCATCGCAATTAATGGTTGGCCAATCTGGATTCACCTTTTTGGAAATCTGCTTCTGTGTTTAGTGAAACTTGTTTAGTGCTTAATTAGCTGGAGATGAGTTAAATTCTGTCTCCATTGTTAATAGAGTGATTTCCAAAGATAAAATACTCTTAATTTTCCTTTTAACTTTGACTTTCTGGGCAATATGGTGAACTAAACAACCATGGTATAGATCATAGAACCAGTGAATAGACTGAATTCTTAAACCTCTCTGAAAAAGGA
The DNA here is from genome assembly GCF_001527695.2 of Protobothrops mucrosquamatus. NCBI lineage: Eukaryota > Metazoa > Chordata > Lepidosauria > Squamata > Viperidae > Protobothrops > Protobothrops mucrosquamatus. The sequence continues at coordinate 259 of NW_015416037.1, read as the reverse complement.
GAGGGCTCTGGGAGATGACAGGATCAGCCATCTTATTCACAATGATAGCTGAGTTTTTTAAAGGACGGTAAGTTGTCAAACCTTTCTAAAATTGACTAAGTATTTTGAGCTATTAAAAACCTCTGGAACAACAGGTTTGAAAAGTCTTCATCAAATGAGTTTTTCAACTCCAAACAAAATAAATATTAATTACAACCTTAAGAACAAAATGAACATTAATTACAACCTTAAGAACTTAAAGAATTTGAAATAAATAGCA
>NW_015416036.1:0-1643 GCF_001527695.2 Protobothrops mucrosquamatus | reverse complement strand
CACTTTTCTCATTTTTTTATTCTTCATCAACTCAATGCACTTTGGATATCCTCAAATTTAACACTTATTGTTCTGTTTCAGGAAAAGAGGCATTGAGACGAAGCAACGAGTTCCAACAGTTCTCCTTTATTGCAACACCAACAGAACAGATTTTAAAATGGTGCGGCCCCCTTTTATAGCCCCCCTGCACAATACCTTGTTGGCCAATCATTGCAAAGGCTGGGAGCAGCCTTTCTTGTCCCGGGCATCCACATGGTCTGCCCGGGCCAATCGCTGCAGCCTGTGCCTGCTGGCCCAGGACATAACACTTACAATCCTCACACAGCAAAATCAGAACAGGATTAGTGCAAACTATTCTAAGAGAAAAAAAAGGAGAAAACTAACCTTTGTTGTGATACCATCAAATCTTCAATAGCTAATCATAAACCTTCCCAAATATTTTTAACGTATAAAAACTAATAATGTTAAGAGTGACATTTTAATTTTTTTTGAAAATATCTTTAATATGTGGCAAATAATTTTGATTTCATGGACCCCTTTAGGGGTCTTGGGAGACCCTCAGGAATCCTCAACCCACACTTCAAGAAACCCTAATATAACATATTGTAATTGGCCTGAGCAGATAGGAAACTTTTGATTCCAATCCCAGCCTGGTTGACCTTTAGATCATACTATACTTTCTCTCAGCTTAAGCCGCCTCCCAGTTTGGGGAAATAAAAAGGGAACCTTGAAATCCTGGGAAGGACAGGCTAAAAATGTAATTAGTACTGCTTTATAAAACCCTAGTTAAGACCACACCTGGAATACTGCAGCCAATTTTGGTCACCATATCACAAAAAAGATGTTGAGAGTTTGGAAAAAAATCAGAGAAGAGCAACTAAGATGATCAAAGGCCTGGAGACTAAAACATATGAAGAACGGCTGTAGGACTTGGGTCTGGCTAGTCTAAAGAAAAGAAAAAATAGGGGAGACATGATAGCAGTATTCCAGTACTTGAGGGGCTGCCACAAAGAAGAGGGAGTCACGTTATTCACCAAAGCACCAGAGGGCAGGATGAGAAACAATGGTTGGAAACTGATCAAAGAGAGAAGCAACCTGGAATTAAGGAGAAACTTCCTGACAGTGAGGACAATTAACTAGTGGAACAGCTTGCCTCCAGAAATCATGGGTGCTCTATCACTGGAGAATTTTAAGACTAGACAGCTGTCATGGTTCCGACAGATGAAACCCTTCAAAAGAATTTTGAGGCATTGTTTTCCTTAAAGAATTTTTTATTCGGGAAACAAAGTATTGGCACTACATAGTTGAACCCAAAAACTAAATTCCCCTCCCCTGGATACAAAGTAACAAAGTACAATTCCCACCCCCAATAAACAGTCATAAATCACATTCCCCAATTAGCTTGAAGCATGGGCTTTCTCCCCAGCTCTCCAGCCCGCCAAATGTTATCAGCTCTGGACCCAGTTTGTCCTTGGATTCCCACAGCAGAGTTATTATTATTATGGCTAACTGAACTCTCATCCCAATCCGCCCTCCCAGCACCAACTGATTCTAAAAGCATAGAGAAAATGGCTGCATTTTCATCTGTTGTTAAAGCAAGAACATCCAATGTTAGCAGCGTTGACAATAGCCACTTGTCTGAG
>NW_015416035.1:0-1643 GCF_001527695.2 Protobothrops mucrosquamatus | reverse complement strand
TAAAATAAAATAAAATAATAAAATAAAATAAAATAAAATAAAATAAATAAATAAATAAATAAAATAAAATAAAATAATAAAATAAAATAATAAAATAAAATAAAATAAAATAATAAAATAAAATAATAATAAAATAAAATAAAATAATAAAATGAAATGAAATGAAATGAAATGAAAGGCTTTCAGACTTGCAAAATCAAGGCAGGGTTGCTCTGAACTTCTTTCTTTCTTAGGTTTCCGTTTTTCTATGGATTATGTAACTTTTTCTGCAAGTCTCCCCTTGTTTACATCTTCCTTATTCTCAAGGCCGCTTCTAAATTCCTTTCCACATTATTGCTATATGATGGAGCAAAATCAGCCATAGGATCTGATGCTTTCAATCAAAATGACAAGAGTTGTGTTTACCGTAAGCATATCCCTCTCTTTTGGGTCCACAGGCAATGTCATAATACACACCCGCCAAGGAAGCCCCTGTCATCTTTACGGTTTTATTCTGTTTGGTACACTGTCGAGAGTTGTACGATTGTGGCAATTTAAAAACCTAATCAATAGATAAATTGCGAGATTCTCAATCTTTTCTGAGCTCAGCCATTTATAAAAAGCAAGGGGGGGACATGCCAAATTGAGTGTAATCATAAAGCATTTGTAGTAGAAAATATGATGTTAGTCAAAGCAAGCAAAAAGCACATTACTCATGCCTCACATGCACTTTCCCAGGGAAAATAAAGTGTCAGCAGAACCATAGAAACATTTAGACATAAAGAACGATGATTAAAAGACTAGGAACAAGAAAGGGTGCTGGGAAGCGAGGCCGTTTAATGATTACACCTAGCAAGATAACACATCAACAATAATCGTTGTTGAAAGAATACTGCTTTGGTCTAAATCAGGATTTCCCAATCTTGGCAACTTTAAGATGCGTGGACTTCACTTCCCAGAAATCCCCAGCAAGCAGAATTCTGGGAGTTGAAGTCTGCGTGTCTTAAAAGTTCTAAGCTTGGGAAACCTTGATCTAATTCAATAAACTGAAGTCTTTTCACCGCCACCCTCATTACCGCACTAAATACCTGATAAGCTTCTACAATCAAATATTTTGCTGCTGTATTTCAATTTGCATATTTCTATCTAGCATTCCTTGCACTTTTAGCATTCCTCGCACTTTGCTGGTATTGTAAATAAACCATTTTTTTTTATTTCAGTGAAAGAGTTTCTCTGATCCCCATTATAAAAAGAGAGAAGTTGCTTTTACATATTATTGATTTTTATCTTTATAAATAACTCAACGTGGCAAACATACATAATGCTCCTTCCTCCTGTGGGGTCCTTGGTGCTCTCTAAGCTTGGTTGCTTTCTTCCAGATGTTTCATTACCCAACTAGGTAACATGTATGTCTAGTTTAATGAAGAGAAGGATGAGGGATGACATGATAGCCATGTTCCAATATCTGCCACAAAGAAGAGGGAGTCAAGCTATTCTCCAAAGCGCCTGAGGGCAGGACAAGAAGCAACGGATGGAAACTAATCAAGGAGAGAAGCAACCTAGAACTAAGGAGAAACTTCCTGACAGTTAGAACAATTAACCAGTGGAACAACCTGCCTCCAGAAGCGGTGAATGCTCCAACACTGGAAGTTTTTAAGAAGAGA
>NW_015416034.1:0-1643 GCF_001527695.2 Protobothrops mucrosquamatus | reverse complement strand
TGTCTTAAAGGGGCTTTGCAAGCGGGGGTCTTAAAGGGAGGGGGGCTTTGCAAGCGGAGGGGGTCTTAAAGGGAGGGGGGCTTTGCAAGGGGGAAGGAGGAGTCTTAAAGGGGGGGGGAACCTTGCCTACTTGCCCACCCACCCACCTACCTGTCTTGACCTCGCGCGAAGGCGAGGCGGGGGTCCCCTCGGGCGCTTTTGCCCCGGAGCTCCACCGCCCGACTTCGCGGCTCGGGAACGCGCACGGGGGGGGGACTCCAGGCGCGCTCCCGGGCCACCTCCCCCCCCCCCGTGGGAGCCGCTTCCAGAGTCTCCCCCTCCCTCCCTCCCTCCCTTCCGGGGGCTGGTGGAGGAGAAGACCCCCACCCAGAAAGGGCGACCTGCTCCTGCGCTGCTGCACTCAAGGGATCAAAACGGAAGGTGGGGAGGGGTCGCCTTGCCCCCCCCCAATGGGAGAGGCTAGCCGGCACAGCCACTTTGGTCTCCTGAAGGGGTCTTTTCTCTTCCCCCCCCCCCAGGAATTGGCAGACTTTGAAAAAATGTCCGAGCAGGTCAAAATCACCAATGAAGGTAAGTGGGCCCTGGGAGAGGGGGTGGTCCTGTCTGGACGACCTTGAAAGGCTGACAGCCCCAGAGAACCCCACAAAGTGAATAACAGGCGGTCCTCGACTTACAACGATTCATTTAGTGTCCGTTCCAAATGACAACGTCACTGAAAAGTGACTTAGGACTCTTGTGGCATTCCCTATGGTCCCGTCATCAAAATTCGAACGCTTGGCCACCGACTCATCTTTATGACGGCCGCAAGGTCCCGGGGTCACGTGATTTACCCTCTTGCTACCTTCCTACTCTGTTATTCTGCAAGGGTCTCCTGCCTGAGATGGGGGGTTGGACTAGAGGACCTCCAGGGTCCCTTCCGACTCTGTTAGTCTGCAAGGGTCTCCTGCTTGAATGGGGGGTTGGACTAGAGGACCTCCAGGGTCCCTTCCGACTCTGTTATTCTGCAAAGGTCTCCTGCTTGAGCGGGGGGGTTGGACTAGAAGACCTCCAGGGTCCCTTCCGACTCTATATTATTTGGAAAGGAGACCACTTGGAGAAGGACGAGGGTGGCATTAAGCAGTACATTCAGCCTGGTTTTATCCACCAACATTTTCCCTTTCAGAAGATCCGCGTCCGTTTTGGGGGGGGGTTTGTCCTCATGGGCTCCCCCCCACTTTTAAATACTGTTTGCTTCTCTCCTACTTGGCCTGAGCAGGGTTGTGTGAAGACGGCTTCGGCCAGGACCCCTTTTACAAATGCCTGGTGGCTGAGTTGCCCTCCCCATGCCGGAGCAAAGAGGGTGAGTTGGGGTCCTGCTAGTATCCAGGGGTGAACCCCACCGATGTTTCTGAACCTCAGTAAACTTAGAGGTTGTGTGGACTTCAACTCCCAGAATTCCTGAAAACCTGACTGGAGAATTCTGGGAGTTGAAGTCCACGAGCCATAAAAGAGCCAAGGTTGCCTACCTCTGGCCTAGGCCTAGGCCACTTTATGACTGGTGGACTTCAATTCCCAGAATTCCTCAGCCAGCATGGCTCAGCTTGGAAACCTCTCCCTTTCCCCTCAGCATGGCTGGCTCAGGAATTCTGGGAGTTGAAGTCCAC
>NW_015416033.1:0-1643 GCF_001527695.2 Protobothrops mucrosquamatus | reverse complement strand
ATGGTGACCAAAATTGGCTGCAGTATTCTAGGTGTGGTCTCACTAGAGTTTTATAAAGCGGTACTAATACCTTGCGTGTTCTTGATTCTATGCCAAACTTCTCCCCAGTTCCATCTTGAACTACCAATATTCACTTCTGTTGGTAGATTAACTTTCTGATGAATCAAATGGTCCTTCTACCTGTCCCCCTCTCCCCATAGCCAGATGACCCACCTGTCTTCAAGATACTTTCTTGTCCAAAGAGCTTTTGCTCCTGGCCAGCACAATATTAACTGCAGCAATGCATCCTCGCCTGTCAGTTTTCTCTCGTCGCGCTCTCTGTCTCTTTCACCACTTATTATCTCAGATGTGTGATTTAGAGAGTGCCGCTGTTTCCCTGTATCTTGGCCTCTCCACACCATTCTTAATTTTAAACATCTTTTTTTTTACCTCCCTCCAGATGGCTCCTTTTCAAATTGAAACATTTCAAGTGCCTGGGGACATGGATAGTCCCAACGATACTATTAGTGTCTCCGAAACAGCACAAGGGTTTTCCTGGCAGAGTTTCTAAGTGGATTGCACCCTATGAGGACGAGTGCAGAATCAAAGTCTTTAACCCGTTGGTTTTCCTAAGCTGTAGTGGACAGAGACATTATTACTAGGCAGGCTTTTCTTGCCTGTTGTATTGATCACCTCTCTTTCCCGTTCCTATTTCATTTAAAAGAGAATATTGGTAGCTCAGGGTTGAACTGTGGGGTCCTTAGTTCTCTGGGAGCTGGGCTGTTTTCTTGCAGATGTTTCATTACCCAAACTAAGTAACATCATCAGTCAGGGTGAAGATTCGTTCTCCGAGCTTGTGGGTTGGTTTCTGAATATTTCATTACCAGACTAGGTAACATCTCTTTTGATTCAGATGCATTTTGTTTTTAGTGTCAGTGCTCAAGAGAGAGAGAGAGAGAGAGAGAGGGAGGGAGGGAGGGAGGGAGAGAGAGAGAGAGAGAGAAGGAAGGAAGGAAGGAAGAGAGAGACAGACAGAGAGAGAGACAGAGAGAGAGAGAGAGAGGAAGGAAGGAAGGAAGGAAGGAAGGAAGAAAAAAGAAAGGAAGGAAGGAGGAAGGAAGGAAGAAAGGAAGGAAGAAAGGAGGGAAGAAGGAAGGAAGAAGGAAGGAAGAAGGAAGGAAGGAAGAAGGAAGGAAGGAAGGGAGGGAGGGAGGGAGGGAGAGAGAGAGAGAGAGAGAGAGAGAGAGAGAGAGAGAGAGAAGAGAAAGCTGTAATATATTTTATGAGCTGTAAGACACCCCAGAATCATTGACTGAGATGGGCAATCATAGAAATTGAACAAACAAACAAACAAACAAACAAATATAAAGATACAGAATTGTTACCCGCTGCTCTTAGAAAGATGTCTGTGGAGATTCTCAGTCATCCAGGTCATCGTCCCAAAGGTGCTTTTTCAGGAGGCCACTGGACTTTCTTGTTTTTTCTTTGAAGACGTTTCGCTTCTCATCCAAGAAGCTTCTTCAGCTCTGACTGGATGGTGGGGAATGGAAGGATTTATACTCCTTGCAGACAGCTGGTCATTTGCCTCCTTTTAGAGAGTCATTGAGGCCACTTGGCCTCAAGGTCACCTGAGTGGTGCAAACAGGTGTGGAGCCTTCTTGGAA
>NW_015416032.1:0-1643 GCF_001527695.2 Protobothrops mucrosquamatus | reverse complement strand
AGCACGCCAAGTGACACCTCCCTATCTTGGCATTGAGAAACAAAATGTGTTAAAGGGAGCCTGGACAGAAATAGCAAAGCCTTGAACGAACAAGCCATGTCTGTGACAGGACTGAGTTGCGAAATAAAATGAGATGCTAGCAACCCAATGAAAGGCGACATAGCTATGCATCCTAGATTCATCGAGTTGGAAGGAGCCAAAGAGGCTATTGAGATCAATACCCTGCTCAGTGAAGAATCCACTAGAGCAGGGGTCCCCAACCCTTGATCTGTGGACCAGTACTGGCCGTGCCATGCCAGTGTCATGCCTCCGTCGGAGCCTGAATCTGTGGAGGAAAATGAGCTGGAACGGGACCCTATGGAGGTCGAGGGAGAGGTGTCTGTGGCTTCAGAGGAATGTGGGGAAGAGCAGGCCGAGGCAGGCCAGGGCCTTTCAGGAGTGGGACAGGAGGAACAGGAGAGGCAGAGTTGAGGCGATGAGCAAGGGCCACCCCCATCTGATCCTAGAGCATGGAGAGTGGAGAGAAGGAGGGAACAACGCAGGCAGGCTCAACTACTGGGGAGGAGAGCATCCCACCCCTCTCCACAAGGCACACCTGGAGACTGAGATTTAAGGAGACTCTGGGGGAAGAGGCATTTGTCGGGAACAAACACTGATTCCTTGGAGTTTTGTGTGTGTTGTTGCTGATCTCTTGTTCTGTAACATCTGCTTGGAAACCCGGAAACTCTGACCATTGGACTGGCTGACAACGTTGCTTGGATGTTCAAAGATCTCGGACTGTATTTTGGCTTCCTTTTTGAAATTGCTCAGGCAAGTGTGTATTCCCACAGATTCGTTAGGTTTATGATGTATGTGTCATTTCCTTGTTATCTCCATGGCCTTGAGTAAATTTCTTTCCTAATCAGACTGTGTGTGAAACTACTTGCAGCCAGAGATGGCTGAAGGTGTGTGTGTCTTCCTTTGTTTGGAGGCTTGCCAGAAATGTGGGAGTATTTGGGGAAAATTTGGAGCAATTAAAGGGCGGTTTGAATTGCCACCTAACTGCATTGCCTCTGTGCTGTGCCCTGGGTCATAACAGCCAGCAACTGGTCTGCAGAAACAAGCAAAGCCCCATCCAAGGGATGCAGGCTGCATATAAAACCATGCCCTCTTCGGTCCGCGGAAAAACATCTCCTCACATAACTGGTCCCTGGTGCCCAAAAGGTTGGGGACCTCTGCACTAGAGTACCTCTGTCAGAAGACCATCAAACCTGCCTTTGAAAAGCTCCAGAAAGAGGGAATTCATCACTTGATGTGGCCTCCTGATTTTTTTTTAGGTAGGTAATAATAATAATAATAATAATAATAATAATAATAATAATAATAATAATAATAATAATAATAATAATAATAATAATAATAATAATAATAATAATAATAATAGTAAAGTTGGAAGGGACCTTGTAGGTCATCTAGTCCAACCCCCTGCTCAGGCAGGAAACCCTATACCATTTCGGACAAATGGCTGTCCAGTCTCTTCTTAAAAACCTCCAGTGTTGGAGCATTCACCACTTCTGGAGGCAGGTTGTTCCACTGGTTAATTGTTCTAACTGTCAGGAAGTTTCTCCTTAGTTCTAGGTTGCTTCTCTCCTTGATTAGTTTCC
>NW_015416031.1:0-1644 GCF_001527695.2 Protobothrops mucrosquamatus | reverse complement strand
CCAACTCATCTGGGTCCAGGGAAGGCTTCTTGAGGAGGGGCCTCACAACGGCCTCCTTTAAGGCCGCAGGGAAGACACCCTCCTGCAGAGAAGCGTTAATAATTCCCTGGAACCAGGCTCGTGTACCCTCCCGAGCTGCCAGTACCAGCCAGGAGGGACACGGATCTAATAAACATGTGGTTGCATTCAGCCTCCCCAAATAAAGGGCCAGAGGTAGTCTGATATTCTACATGATAATTTCTCTTGCTTGCTTCCTGATTTTTATTTATTAGCATATTACTGGCTTCAGAAACAAAAACAATCATTTTAAGCATAAATTTCCATTTGCCCATTTGACTTTCAAGGATAGCAAATGGTTCGATTCTCTTTGCTTTTAGTCTGACATTCCTGTTAATTCTGATTGCCAGTGATAAGATTGGTGATGTCACCCGCTGCTGAATTGTCGTTGAGTGACGTGCTGATTTCCTGTGTTTCCACACTTTTAGACACTGGATGATTAATAGCACAAACCTCAGAGACTATTTTCATCTGGCCTGAACAGAGAAGGGCAGGATAAGTCAATATCCAACCAAATTCTGAAAGTCTTTGCTTCCTTAATTCAATGTGTTATGCTTCCCCGGATAATGCAGAGATACCATAACCCAAGAAGCTGAGTAACTTGAAAACTTGTGAAAAACCATGAAAAATCAAGGCAATGCATGCTTTTGGGTTGTGTGAAGGATACGACATCACATTTGGGTATAAAAATTCTCAAGTCAAATAAATTCCATCAGTTTAATAGGATAAATTGGATGAACTATTGAAAGATATATTGGTAGTCTTTAACTTATGACCAGTTGCATAATGAGCAAAGTTACTACATTAAAAAAAATATGGCTTCTTGAAGTTATGACTACACACCATTACCTGACACCCCCCCATGGTCAAGTGATTGTATTTTGGGCGCTTAGCAAGCAGCTTGCAATTATGACCAATTGTAGCATCGTGTGGTCATGTGATTGCATGTTGTGACATTTTTTTTACTATTTTCTGGCAAAACAATATGCATTGGATAAGCTGTACTCAGATTTATGACCATGTGATTCGCTTAATGACAGCAGATTCACTTATAAATAGGGTTATAAAATTGAATCTGGTCATGTGGTCATTTGGCTTATGACAACAATGATATGACCAAAATTTTTGTCATAAGATGAGGACTATCTATACAACACATTGTGAAAAAAACTGAGCAACCTATAAATGAATTTATATATCTTGGTAGTTTGGGTAAATGGATGGAGTTAGGATAGGAAATTGGTGGAGAAATTTTAAGATGTTCAAATGTTGACAGAAGTGTGTGTGTGTGTGTGTGTGTGTGTGCATACCTGCACACATTCAGATGTGATGAATAAGTGAAAATGACTGCATATAAAAGAGCACTGCCTACTTTGCTATATAGGAGTGAGAATTGAGTATGAGAGTTGAACCGTCAACAAATATGCTGAAGTAATCCAATCTTATAATGTAGGACAGGGGTGTCAAACTAAATTTCATTGAGGGCCGCATCAGCATTGCGGTTGCCTCAGTGGGCCGGGTGGGTGTGGCCAGGCTAGGTGCGGCCTACTGGGTGGGCGTGGATGGAGTGGGTGTGGTCTACTGGAT
>NW_015416030.1:0-1644 GCF_001527695.2 Protobothrops mucrosquamatus | reverse complement strand
GATAGCAGTGTTCCAATATCTCAGGGGCTGCCCCAAAGAAGAGGGAGTCAAGCTATTCTCCAAAGCGCCTGAAGGCAGGACAAGAAGCAACGGATGGAAACTAATCAAGGAGAGAAGCAACCTAGAACAAAGGAAAAACTTCCTGACAGTTAGAACAATCAACCAGTGGAACAACCTGCCTCCAGAAGTGGTGAATGCTTCCAGTTTTTAAGAAGAGACTGGACAGCCATTTATCCAAAATGCTATAGGGTTTCCTGCCTGAGCAGGGGGTTGGACTAGATGACCTTCAAGGTCCCTTCCAACATCATCATCATCATCATCATCATCATCATCATCATCATCATTATTATTATTATTATTATTATTATTGATGTATCCACAAAGCCCGAGAAAAAAAAACCTGGTTTATAAAGATCAAAAATTCAGAGCAGATGAAGACATACAGAAATAATAAGGTTGGGAATCCCCTTCATTTAGGATGAAGCAATTCCACCTGAAATCAGAAATATGTACCTATGCTACTAGAAAGAAAAATTTACTTGCGGAAAAGTGATTGTGAAATCATTTACTGCCCAACAGAATTACAGAATTTGTTAGAAAAACCTGAACATGAATTGTTTTTACGTTTAATACTTGAATGTTAGGAGATGAAATTGACTTTAGAAGAGGACTTCTACTCAGCCCAAATAGGAAAAAAAAAGCTACCAATCAAATAGAATAATCAGGAATGGGACTCCTAAATTCCTTTTATGCCTCTCCACTGGGACATGCAGCACCAATCGTAAACAAAATACTATTCAAGGGAAATGTAAATTTTATGTGCCTGCTATAAGATCAGAGTGATAAAATATTGCAGGCAAGGGTGCTCACAATATATCCAATGTGCATTTTTAGTAGCCAAAATATATAACAAATACGGCTTGCACGTTAGTCATCATACTTACGATTTTTAATTGTATTAAAAGGGCCTATTAAAAATACTTTTAAATACGTGTCTGGAGCTTTGCAAATCTAAACTGAACGTCTTGAGTCATAAAGACAGTTTCCAGCTTAGAAGAAAATAAGGTACAGACATTTTGAGATCATCTTTTTTTTATAAGATTGGGAGAATTAGCAAAGCATGCAAAATCGCTAATTAAATTGCCGCTCAAACTAAAAAAAAAAAAAGCTTATTCAAATGAGAATTTTAACGTGAACGAAATGCATCTGATGTATAGGAAAGCCAACGTTTTCTACCCAACAGAGTTACTTTCTGATATTATTATTATTATTCTCTGTTGCAATTTAATGAAGACCAGCTTGGCAACAAATTAAGTCTTTACAGGATACACAGCAAAAACAAATTCAAATCTGGTCTGCTTATTCAAATGAGAATTTTAAGGTGAACGAAATGCATCTGATCTATATAGGAAAACCAACGTTTTCTACCCAACATACTTACTTTCTGTTGTTGTTGTTGTTGTTGTTGTTGTTGTTGTTGTTGTTCTTCTTCTTCTTCTTCTTCTTCTTCTTCTTCTTCTTCTTCTTCTTCTTCTTCTTCTTCTTCTTCTTCTTCTTCTTCTTCTTCTTCTTCTTCTTCTTCTTCTTCTTCTTCTTCTTCTTCTTCTTCTTCTTCTTCTTCTTCTTCTTCTTCTTCTTCTTCTT
>NW_015416029.1:0-1644 GCF_001527695.2 Protobothrops mucrosquamatus | reverse complement strand
CTATCTATCTATCTATCTATCTATCTATCTATCTATCTATCTATCTATCCTCTCTCTCTCTCTCTCTCTCTCTCTCTCTCTCTCTCTCTCTCTCTCTTCGTTGTCTCCCCTTCCTTTCCCCTCTCCCGATCCTTGCCACCCTGGCTTCCGCGTGGAGGCTGCAGAAGAAGACGGAGAGCCACGTTACCTGAGAATGATCACTATCATTAACATTCACGGAGGGGGGGGGGAGTTTCACTCATCATTCCTGACGGCAGAGACATGGCAGCCGCTATGAAGTGTCCACAGGTGTAGCCCGATGATACATATTACATTGTGCCACAATGGATTTATGTATTCTGTAACAAAAGAAAAGGGTAATGAAAAAATACAGAAGGTAATCCTTTATTCCCCTACCACACAATTTATCAGGCACGCCGGCGGATGATAAGTGCCAGGGATTTTCCTCTGCTTGATTTAACCTTGTCACCCAGGTGTGTTTTTTGTGAAATGATGGGGAGGAAAGAGAGTTAGGAGGTTTTTTTTTTTAAGGGGGGACGGCGGTCCTGTCCTCCTGGAGTAATTACTTCTTAACACACACACCCTCCTCCTCCTCCTCCTCCTCCTCCTCCTCCTCCTCCTCCTCTTCAAACACCCACTCACTTCTAGCACTGATGACATACCCTAGTTGGGTCATGAAACATCTGCAAGAAAACCACCAAGCTCAGAGAGCACAAAGGACCCCACAGTTGTCATCGTCGTCGTCGTCCTCCTCCTCCTTCTCCTCGTCCTCTCCGCAAACCCTTCTCCTTTCTAGCACTGATAATATTACCTAGTTGGGTCATGAAACATCTGCAAGAAAACCACCAAGCTCAGAGAGCACCAAGGACCCCACAGTTCAACCCCAAACCCATAAACAATCTAGTCTAAATGTGGTCATCACCCCTGGAGGCCCACCCAACTTTTGGGAGATGTCCTTCTTCCCCCAGCGGGGTGCCTCCTTAAAATGTCAAGGCAGCACCAGTGATAACTAGAGAAAGTACCAAATGAAGGGATGCCTGCCGAGAGGATTCCAGCCACACCAGTCGGTGGAGAGGATAAATCATCGCCACATCTCTGCATTTTCCCCCAGGAATTCCTACAGAACCCAAAGATTCTGCAATAACTTTTGCTTAAAGACCCCCCCCCCCATTCCCTCCTCTCCTCTCCCATCCCCAAATCCCTGCCTGTCAACCCTCAACTCTGAATAGCTCATTTCGTAGCCCTCCCTGGCCCCTCTCCAGGATAAGCATCTCATTGCTTATAACTTCACAATCTTCCCTGCAGCCGTTGCCAAGTCCTCACTTACTTGAATAGTTCCACTAAATATAGTCAGACGCAAAGCTTTTTTCTTCCCCCTTTCTCTCTCTCTCTCTCTCTCCCTCTCTCTCAACCCCCCAGCCTGCCCTTTGCTTTCCTTTTTTTTAAAAAAAAAAAACAACCCATAATATTATTGCTTTGATCAGTAAAATAAACTTTTAAAGATTGGTTCTGGGACAGGCTCCAGGGTCTGAGGTAAAGGATGGCTGACGTTCAGGCATGATTCAGTAACCCAAGGATTGGAGCAATTAATTTGTCAGCTTTGGGAGGATGGGGGAGAGGCAGGTTCTGCTCTTGAGATGGAGG
>NW_015416028.1:0-1644 GCF_001527695.2 Protobothrops mucrosquamatus | reverse complement strand
CTTGATCAAATAAACCAAAACTATATTTCTTCCTTTTACTTTTAACAACCTTGGTCGTTAGTTCCTTCAAGCCTAGCTTTGAAACCTAGATCTTGATTTCTTTTCATTTTATCTTTGTCCCTTGTTACAAAGTTCTTCAAAGCTTTAACAAGTCTCTTCTGTAAATCCAATATAGAAAAGTTATCCAGGTCACTCTTGGCTTGTTATTTGTATATCTCTTTTAATTATTAAGACATCATCTGATTTCATTGGTACATCCAGTGTAGTATCTTTTTCCATGTCATTGTTATAAACTGTCATTTTTAAATCCTCTTTCAAATCAATCACAATCCTGTCAGGTAAAACTTGTTCTGCTTCCATAACATATTTTAAACTTAGCGTATCCATAGAGGCAGACACCCTTAAAATTAACTTCTGAGTCCATTATTAAAAAAAAATATCCTTCAATATGTTGAATGTTGAAGTATTCAGCTTCATTCTATTTGTAAATTGAATTCAAGTGTTCCTCCCCTTTAATTGTAATCTTTAGTTCCTTATAGTTCTCTCTAGTGTTCAGTTTTTAAAATCTTATTTTAACAGACCCTTGTCTGTTTGTAACTTTCAAAAAAAGTTTCAATTATTCTTTTACTGCTTATTCCAAAAACCCCACACTTGTATTTAATTTCCCCCCCACAAACATTGGAAAGTCATCCAGTGTTATAAAACTTGTCAATTCTAGGGTTTGTAATAGCTTAAAAGCAGTTTGCAAGCAATTTTCAAAAGTGATTAGAAAAGGAAGTAGTGAACTCAGTGTCCTTTCACATGCATCAACCTCAATTTGAGCAAGATGGCTATTCCCTAATTTCCCAGAATTCTAAACTTGCTGGCGATTGTTGTCATGTAATGTCCTCACAGGGAACAACTATCTGGGGCATTTGTGGGTGATTTCAAATCATCTCCTTGTCTGGAGAGGAATTACAAAGAACTGAGTTGTTTGTGCTCTTCTGCCCACCATTTCTTTCCTCACAATGGAGTTACATTCTCTTTAATTTTCCTTTCATTTCCAAAATATCCAAAGAGCTTTTTTTGTTCTTTTTGTTACCTTTTAAAAACCTCAGTTCATTCTGAGTTTTACATTTTTTTGACAATTCTTATAGTTTTTAAGATTCCATTTCATATAACCTTTTAATATTGTCTTTGCCAACCACATTCCACTTAATATAACCATTGCCAAGGTTTATCACTACTGCTGGTCCCCAGAAACAATGACAGAGCAAAGTCTTCAGGCTCTTTCTAAAGATCAAAATGATAGGAACAAATCTACATCCTGAAAGATGATATTCCAGAATTTGGGGAAATGTTTTCCCCTCCATTTTCTATACATGCCCCTGTATTTCATTGTAAAGATAAGTTGTGCATAACTTAATTAATTTGAACAGTTGTTTTGACTATGGGACAGTTGATCTTCTCAGTATACTGAAAAAGTTAAGTTGACCTCTCTGTCTTTTGACCTAGAAAGAAATCAGATCAGTTGATACAAAAGTTGGTTACAAGAAAATCAGAGCAATGTGATTACAATCACAATTGGTTTCTATTGCTTTCTCTTTAGAAAATGAGCCTACAAACTCTTCATACATTGTTTGCTGTGTGTATTTTATCCTTCTA
>NW_015416027.1:0-1644 GCF_001527695.2 Protobothrops mucrosquamatus | reverse complement strand
CTAGGGGGGGGATTGTATAGGGATTTTAATAGGGATTTTATAACTTTTCTAAAAATAACAGGCTTATTTAATATATATTTTAATTGTTTTTAGATATTTATTGTATAGTTCCGTTTTTATTGCCTGTAAGCCGCCCTGAGTCCTTCGGGAGAAGGGCGGGGTATAAATTAAAGTAATAAATAATAAATAAATAAATAAAATGCTAATCTCTGGCTGTCCAGTCTCTTTTTAAAAGCCTCCAGTGATGGAGCACCCACACCTTCTGGAGGCAGGTTGTTCCACTAATGAATTGTTCTGACTGTCAGGAAGTTTCTCCTTAGTTCCAGGTTGCTTCTCTCCTGGATGAGTTTCCATCCGTTGCTTCTTGTCCTGCCTTCAGGTGCTTTGGAGAATAGCTTGACTCCCTCTTCTTTGGGGCAGCCCCTGAGATACTGGAACACGGCTATCCTGTCCCCCCTCGTCCTTCTCTTTCATTAAATTAGACATGCCCAATTCCTGCAACCGTTCCTTGTATGTTTTAGCCTCCAGTCCCCTAACCAAGGAGAGAAGCAACCTGGAACTAAGGAGAAACTTCCTGACAGTGAGAACAATTAACCAGTGGAACCACCTGCCTCCAGAAGCTCTGAATGCTCCAACACTGGAAGTTTTTAAGAAGAGACTGCACAGCCATTTGTCTGAATTGTTATAGGGTTTCCTGCCTCAGCAGGGGGTTGGACTAGAAGACCTCCGAGGTCCCTTCCAACTTTATTATTATTATAATAACAGCACGCCAGCGACTAAGATCCGTTCGAACTTCGAGTGTCGCCAGCCAAAACATTAAAACCAGAATTCAGAGAGGCGACTGAAACTCCACAAACGTCTCTTAATACGTGAAAACTCCAATCTCAGATCCATTAATCCAGGAGGGCTACCTTTCTTTCTCGTAGCAGCTGCCGGTATCCCTTCGCGCCCAAACTCAGCAGCGTGATGAGCACATCTAATGAAGGAGAAGCTGAGGCTCTTCCTAGAGAGAGAGAGAGAAAGAGAGAGAGAGAGAGAGAGAGACAAGAGAGAGAGAAAAAGAGAGTCAGAAAGAGGAGACAGAGAGAGAGAGAGAGAGAGACAGGTAGAGAGAGAAAGAGAGAGACAGAAAGAAAAAGAGAGAGAGACAGGTAGAGAGAAAGAGAGAGAAAAAGAGAGACAGAAAGAGAAAGAGAAAGAGAGAGAGACAGGTAGAGAAAGAGAGAGACAGAAAGAAAGAGAGAGAGAGAGAGAGAGAGACAGGTAGAGAGAAAGAGAGAAAAAGAGACAGAAAGAGAAAGAGAAAGAGAGAGAGAGAGAGACAGGTAGAGAGAGAAAGAGAGAGACAAGAGAGACAGAAAAATAGACAGAAAGAAAAAGAGAGAGAGAGAGAGAGGTAGGTAGAGAAAGAGACAAGAGAGAGAGAAAAAGAGAGTCAGAAAGAGGAGAGAGAGAGAGAGAGAGAGAGAGACAGGTAGAGAGAGAAAGAGAGAGACAGAAAGAAAAAGAGAGAGACAGGTAGAGAGAAAGAGAGAGAAAAAGAGAGACAGAAAGAGAAAGAGAGAGAGACAGGTAGAGAAAGAGAGAGACAGAAAGAAAGAGAGAGAGAGAGAGAGACCGGTAGAGAGAAAGAGAGAAAAAGAG
>NW_015416026.1:0-1644 GCF_001527695.2 Protobothrops mucrosquamatus | reverse complement strand
CCCCACTAAAACATAATCAAACTACGCCAGGCCGGCCGCACGGAATAGATGGGCCTTCAGGGCTCGGCGAAAAAGGCGCAGGTCCGCAACTGTACGTAGGTCGGGGGGTAGGTCATTCCAGAGGGCAGGAGCTGCCACAGAGAAGGCTCTCCCCCTGGGGGTCGCCAGCCGGCATTGACTGGCCGACGGCACCCTAAGGCCCTCTCTGTGGGAGCGGACTGGTCGAAGGGAGGTGTTTGGTAGGAGGCGGTATTATAAACAATACTTTTTCTATTGCTTAACTGAACACCCTTCAAGTCTTTCCCAATTTCTTTAACTTCATACAACTGTATGTATACAAATAGTTTGTGCTGATATATCCTCCAGTAACAAATACTGTATTGTTTTAATACCGTGTGTTGTGTTCTGTGATCAAGATAGTGCTCTCCCCTATCTCTGCAGGCTCTCATCCGACATGTACAGTCAAAAGGATACCCCAATGAACGTTTTGAACTCCTCACCAACTTTCCCCGGAGGAAACTCTCCCATCTGGACTATAACATCACATTGCAGGAAGCTGGTCTTTGTCCACAAGAAACTGTATTTGTTCAGGAAAGGAATTAATTTTCTCCCTTGTCATCTTCACCTACAGTACTAACTAGTACATATGGCAGAATTGAAAAGAGGCAGGCATTTGCTGATTTCTCTTTCTTCCCATTCTGTATGCTATCCTCAGTAAGCGAACAAAATGAAAATGGCAGAAAAAGTTCATTTGGTATTGATGCTGGAAGAAAGCTTATGTGTTCAGTAGTTTGTTGCTGTTTCAAAATAAAGTTGCCTATACATCCAGCATGCTGCAGAAGAGAACACCAAGAGCAAGAATAATTTTCTTCCCCTGAGCAAAAGAAATCTTTTTCATTTTTCAAAGATCATATAACCCAGGCATTAAGGAATTCTTCAGACAACCATGTCAATATATGCAATCTACCTACATGGAAGAGATTTTGTGTTTCCAATTGACATGTGCATTGTTTGGGTTTCAGCATGTGTTCTTTTTCCTTGGGTTCCACATGTTCTGAAATCAGAATGCTTCCTATACGGCTGCTGGTTGCATGTAATAAAATGTCACACGTTTATTGTGCACAGGCTTTTTAGGAAAGAAGCATAGGTTTTAATGACTATGTGAAGAGATTTTGTGTTTTGGCTACAAGTCAAGAAAAAAACAAATGATGTGCTAGATTCATTGCCCAAGTAACCTTTCATAAATCATTGACTTTGCAAAAGGGACTGTAGAATGTGGAACATGAAAGTGTCTATTTTAAATTGATTTATATGTACTGCTTTTGTTAGAGAGGAATGTCGTAATAAAGAAAAATAATAGATGTACTTAGTGGTATAAAGTTGCCTTGTGTAACCCAGAACTGCAGGCTTCCTCCTTTTCACAGTTAAAATTGTAGAAAGGGAATTGATTTCTCTTCTTTTCTTTTTTCTTTTCAAAATGTTACCAGCAGTGAAACATTCATAGAGATTAAATATAAAACATATAAAACCTCTTCTTAAGGTTTTCGTTCACTATTCTGCCATTTGGATGACATATAGTGAACGCGCACAGATTCTGGGCTCCAAGCAAGCATTTTTTTCAGTAATTTAAAAATATTTTTGATG
>NW_015416025.1:0-1644 GCF_001527695.2 Protobothrops mucrosquamatus | reverse complement strand
CCCTACACCATTTCAGACAAACGGCTGTCCAGTCTCTTCTTAAAAACTTCCAGTGTTGGAGCATTCACCACTTCTGGAGGCAGGTTGTTCCACTGGTTAATTGTTCTAACTGTCAGGAAGTTTCTCCTTAGTTCTAAGTTGCTTCTCTCCTTGATCAGTTTCCACCCATTGCTTCTCGTCCTGCCTTCAGGCGCCTTGGGGAATAGCTTGACTCCCTCTTCTTTGTGGCAGCCCCTGAGATACTGGAAGACTGCTATCCTGTCCCCCCTCATCCTTCTGTTCGTTAAAAGACATACCCAATTCCAGCAGCCGTTCCTTATATGTTTTAGCCTCCAGTCCACTAATCATCTTTGTTGCTCTTCTCTGTACTCTTTCTAGAGTCTCAGCATCTTTTTTACATCGTGGTGACCAAAACTGGATGCAATATTCCAAGTGTGGCCTTACTAAGGCATTGTAAAGTGGTATTAATACTTCATGTGATCTTGGTTCTATCCCTCTGTTAATGCAGCCCAGCACTGTGTTGGCTTTTTTGGCAGCTGCAGCAGAGAACGGGGCTAAACAATGGAAGCTGTAAGAGATTTTGGTGGATCCATTTCAGGTGTACAACGAAAGACCTACCGTATAATTATTACAGAGGGTTGTTGTTGTTTTTTGCCCCCCCCCCGAAAACGTAGTTCAGGATGGCATGGTGTAAAATGATTTATAGCATATTGACTACCGTTCTTCTAATGAAAAAGCAATTTTCAGAGGGCTCCCAGGAGAAGACGCTCCGTGCTCCGCTAGCATACGCTCGCGGGAAGCCGGGAGTTAGAAAATGAGAAGCAAATGGATCCACAGCTGGGAGAAACCCACAATAATTAATTTAACTACCAGGCATTTGCTCAGGCCTGATCTAAGTTAAGACAAATCCCGGGAGAAGCGCAAGGTCAGTGAAGGCAGTGGTTTACATTTGGCAAAGCTCCCAATATCTACATGTACGGTCCGCAGTGTTTTTTCTGGCCAGTTTAACATCAGGGAGAAAAACCACCATGAGGAAGAACTAAAGAATAATTGGTCTTGCCATTGGTGGCGTTTTTCTACAGGTTAAAAAAGAAAGAAAAGAAAATAACTTGGATCTCGCTATCTAGTTAAAAAAAAAAAAGAATCCTGAAAACCAAAACTACACCTTACATATCAGTAGAAGATAATATCTGTAGCTCTGAGTTGGACTAGGGAGTCCTTTGTGCTCTCTGAGTTTGGATGTTTGCTTGCAGACGTTTCGTTGGTAGGTTCCTTGACTGGGGTGTTGTTCACCCTGCTTGATTGTTGGTCTCGCGTTAATTCTGGTGTTAAACTATCCAACGGTAAACAACAGACCAGTCAAGGACAGGACAAGAAGAAAGCAACACTCCCATCAATGGTGACAGAGGAAGCCATCTGTATGTAAACAGAGAGTACACCCCACTCCCTTCTAGCACTGATGATGTTACCTAGTTGGGTCATGAAATGTCTGCAAGAAAACCACCAAGTTCAGAGAGCACCAAGGATCTCACAGTTGTCTCCTCCTCCTCCTCCTCCTCCTCTCCTCCTCCTTCTAGCACTGATAACGTTACCTAGTTGGGTCATGAAATGTCTGCAAGAAAACCACCAAGCTCAGAGAGCACC
>NW_015416024.1:0-1644 GCF_001527695.2 Protobothrops mucrosquamatus | reverse complement strand
GGGACTGGCCTGAGGGATTTTAAAGGGGGTTTTAATTACTTTTAAATTGGACATATTTAAATATTTCGTTTTAATCAAATTTTAATTAAGTATGTATATATGTTAGTATTTTATTCAATTGTCAGCCGCCCTGAGTCCGTAAGGAGAAGGGCGGGATATAAATGCAATTAATAAATAAATAAATAAATAAATAAATAATCAATTTATTTCCTACTTAGCTGGGTTGAGCTTTCCTGTGTTAGTGCTTCTTACATGCCATATTCCCACTAATTCTGTCTTTGCAGTTTCAGATTTTCTTTGTCTGCAGGGCAACATCAGAAACTAGACATCCCAAAGGCTTTAGTGTCACCATATTATAAACACAATTAGTAATCTGAAAGATTTTAGCTCTTCCTCATAAGTATGTGAAGTGCCATCTGACCTGAAGGACCCATTATCTGGCACACTATCATCCATCATATTATATTTTTATCCATGTAGTTTGCCTGGGAAAATACAGGAGTGATTTACCACTTTTCCCTAAATTATTCTTTTTTGTGTGTGGTAATACTGAATGTTTAATGTTTGATTTTGATAAACATATATTTATCAGTTAGTTTAGTTTAATTTCAGGGTGTTTCATTCTCACAAGTAGGGGATTTTGTGCTGGTTTTTTCTTCAAATCTAGGTTTAAATCAATGTACTAAATAAATAAATGATTAAACTGTATCTTTCCCATCTCTGTTGAGACATAGAACTAAGTGCAGTGACCATAGATTAATTAACTTATTTTCTTTTTTAAAAAATGTATTAAAGAAAGATGCTAGCTCAAATGCCTCATTCTTCTTCATTCCTCTTAACTGTTTAACTATTTTTCAGAAAAAGCTCCAAATACTCTTGTCTTTGTTCCGCACTCATACATAAGAAATAGAAAAAGTTAAATCAACCATTTATTTTTGCACCCATGAAAAGGCCATTTAACAACTTATAAGAATTTAAGAACCCAACTTTAACAGGCTAAAGTGTCACTGTTAAAAAGGTTTTCATGGTAAAGTTGTGACATCTCCAAATGACTGGAAATAACTCCAATTGTCATGGTAAATACTACTGAGCCACATGAACTAGTTGCCTGGCTTGTCGTTATTTTGATCAATACCTTTCTCCCATAGGACACTAGCAATCTAAAGTAAAATACAGATAATTAAAAGCTGAACAAAACAGTTGAAAAGTATCACAGTATTACGGAGGTTCTGGTTGAATAAAATGGTCTTATCTCCTGAAAGCATAAATAAGAAGAGTTGATGAGGTTCCAGAAGGAGTGTATTATTTTGCTTGAGTGACAGAAAAGGTGACTTTACTTTGCTTGGTAGACACAAGGTAGATAACAAGTAACAACAGAACCAGGTATTATCAGTATACTAAGATCATCTCACTTTAACATACATATTGTCGTCGATGAGAGACCATGGCCCAGTGGTTTAGGTGTCAAAAGAGAATAATCCAGCATCATCTTTTGGTCATGCCCCAAAATACACAAAGACATACAGACACCAAATTTAAAATAAATATAGATCTTAAACCATAGCTAAACACTGCTCTCTCTCTCTCTCTCTCTCTCTCTCTCTCTCTCTCTCTCTCTCTCTCTCTCTCTCTCTCTCTCTCTCT
>NW_015416023.1:0-1644 GCF_001527695.2 Protobothrops mucrosquamatus | reverse complement strand
TGCGGGACTGGCCTAGGGGATTTTAGAGGGGGTTTTAATTATATTTTAATTGGATTAGATTTAAATATTTCCCTTTTAATTAATTTTAAACTTGTATTGTAATTCTTGTATTTTTATCCGATTGTTAGCCGCCCTGAGTCCGTAAGGAGAAGGGCGGGATATAAATGTAATAAAATAAATAAATAAATAAATAAATAAATAAATAAATAAATAAATAAATAGAATAGAATAGAATAGAATAGAATAGAATAGAATAGAATAGAAGAGTAGATATGTAGAATAGAATAGAATAGAGAATAGAATAGAATAGAATAGAATAGAATAGAATAGAATAGAATAGAATAGAATAGAATGAAAATAAAGTAGAGTAGAGAAGAGTAGAATAGAGTAGAGTAGAAAAAATAAAGCCCCAAAAAGTCCAGTTGCCTTTTGGAAAGTACCTTTGGGACAACCATGACCTGGATGATGGAGAATAACTGTAGACCTCTCAGGTACTTATTGGAATAATAATAGTAATAGTAATAGTAATAGTAATAGTAATAGTAATAGTAATAGTAATAGTAATAGTAATAATAATAATAATAATAATAATAATAATAATAATAATAATAATAATATAAGTTGGAAGGGACCTTGGAGATCATCTAGTCCAACCCCCTGCTCAGGCAGGAAACCCTAGACCAGGCATGTCAAACTGACGAATGCGTCACGCGGAAACCACGCCTACCCCATTGCCAGCAATGGGGAAAAAAGTCACGATACATCACATGACGTCACGTGACGTCGCGAGTTTGACATGCCTGCCCTGCCTAGACCATTTCCGTCAAACGGCTGTCCAGTCTCTTCTTAAAAGCTTCCAGTGTTAGAGCTTTCACAACTTACCTTTGGAGCACCTGGATATATATTATCATTGGATTCCTATCTCCAAAACCGAGAACACCATTATTCAAAAGATTATCGAGGCTTGTGGATCCTTCTCTTTCCATTCATTTCTGCCCCTATATTTTGGCCTGCTTTACTTTTAGAGTAGGGTTATTGTATTTACTGTGGGAAGAGGGAACTTCTAGGAAGCAAGCAATTTAGAGATTCAGATGAGAAGCAGAAAGGTTCTAAGCAGGTGTGGTATTTCTTTTTTGTTATGTTCACTTGTGGCCCATCTCTTTGACTTCCTGGATGAGGATTTCAAGGGAACCTGGAACCTCCTGGGGTTCCTGGAGGACCAACTGATCTAAATGCATCAGGTTGGCGGTTTTCAAGAAAAGATTGGACAATCATTTGTCTGGGATGGTATAAGGCCTCCTGCCTCAGGCAGTTGGACTAGAAGACCTCCAAGGTCATTTCTAGCCCTGTGAATCTATGATTCTAGGTCTGGTCTGCCCTACCAAGGAGATCTCATCTCTGGCACTAGGCAGGCAAGAACAGAAAGATGCCGCCAGAAGGAGTCACGGAGAGACTTGTTTGGTCAATGAAAGGAAAAGATCACTGTCTGGTACCATGGCAATAGAGCAGGGATTACACAGGGGGAAAATATAGGTTCCTTTTGATTATTATTCCAATGTGTTCTTCTCAGCTAAGCAGGAGAGCCGCTTAGACAAGCCAAAAAGGGAGATTCTTTGCAGATGGGGGCAGTGAAAGCCCCTTCCC
>NW_015416022.1:0-1644 GCF_001527695.2 Protobothrops mucrosquamatus | reverse complement strand
GAGGAAGGAAATGGAGAATTCACCCAAGTCTAGACTGTACCTAAGAGCCAGAGTTGTACGTCCTGTCCATGGGCAGATCAAGTCAAGACTGGGCACAGGTCCAGGGACAGGGCGTGACAACTTTGGCTGACTTGATCTGATTGGGCAGGAATACAGTCTCAACCCACGGGTGGATCCTCCATCTCCAGTGCTGGAGAAAGCTGCATTCAGCACCAAAAAGAAAAAGAAAAATATTTTCAGACATGGGTCCCTAAAATGGGATGCCTAGGTTAGTTTGATTACAACGCAGAAATGCTCTGACAGGAAAGAATTGCCTAGGTGGTTTGATTTGAATTGACTTTTTTTTACCTGACCTTGCCTGAAGAAGAGAACCCAGATTATATCACGGTTGCTTGGAACTTCCCCCCCCCCCAACACACACAAACAAAATGAATTCTACGCAGAGAACACGAGGCCATCTTTTTAAAAAAAAAACCAACCCCAAATTATGGAGCCTTCTACAATCAGCCCCAAAACGGAGGGAAACATGGAAGTCGACCTTTGCCATTTTTTTTCCCCAGCAGTCTTAACCTCGAAAAGAGGACACGTATTACAAACTAAAAAAAACTATTGCTGGATGAACACAAGAAAAATTAAGGTTGTGGCAAAGCAGGTCAGAAGAAAGGATATATATTAGGAACAGATGACGGGCCCAGGAAGCACATTTAATTCCATCCATTCTAAGAGGCCACGTTAATTCTGGCACCATTACAGTGAACTGTTAAAAATCACATTTGTTTTGATCGTTGCTAGTCTGGTTTATTTCAAGTGGTGAGTGCATTCACAATTATCTGTTACATATATACATATACATGTGTGTGTGTGTATAAAAGCTAGGAGTGGCGCAAAGAGCCATGGAAAGATACATGCTCGGCATCACAAGACAAGAAAGACCTGCCCACGGATCAGCGAATAAACGAAAGTATACAATGCCATCAAGAGAATAAAAGAACTGAAATGGAAATGGGCTGGTCACATAGCAAGACGAACTGATGGCAGATGGACCAAGGCAGTCATAGAATGGATCCCACTTGATCAAAAGCATCCATGAAAGAGACCTAAAACAAGATGGATCGACAATATCGGCAAGTATTGCAGGCCCAATTGGTAAAAGAAAGCTGAGGACCGTATGGGCTGGAAACATGCTGAAGAGGCCTTCATCCTGCAGTGGATAAGACAATGGCTAAAATGTGGTGTGTGTGTCTGTGTGTGTGTGTGTGTGTGTGTATTTGTGTGTGTGCAACTCAGAGGTGTGCCACATTTTAGAATTACCCTTTTTCACTTGGGAATCTACAGGCTCTGTTCTGCTCCCTCACCTGGAACTATACAGGACACTGGCGGCTTAATTCTTCTGATTATTTATACACACTGCACAACTCACACAATATTTTGCTTTCTGAAGCAGAAAAAAAATTCCCTTTTAGCTGCTCATAAACTGTCAGGTGCTATTATTTTAAATACCCAAGTGAAAATCTAAGAGCCAGCAACTTGCTCCCGCTGATTT
Source organism: Protobothrops mucrosquamatus (assembly GCF_001527695.2). Classification (NCBI taxonomy): domain Eukaryota; kingdom Metazoa; phylum Chordata; class Lepidosauria; order Squamata; family Viperidae; genus Protobothrops; species Protobothrops mucrosquamatus. The sequence goes on along the minus strand of NW_015416022.1, from coordinate 101 downwards.
ACTGCCTTCTCCTGTATAAATTAACAAAGACAAATGCCTGCCGCAAAGCCAGGCTGGTCTGGAGTGGGGGTAGGGGGAGAGAAATCGCACTCCTTCTCCCG
>NW_015416021.1:0-1644 GCF_001527695.2 Protobothrops mucrosquamatus | reverse complement strand
AAAAAAATGCAACAAAATCTATTTGAGAACATGAATACGAATATGACATTGGATGTTAAGAAATTGTATGAGACTTTAAAAAGTAAAAAGGAAATAAGAATGCCCATTCTAGAGAATAATTGGAATGAGTTCTTCATGCTGGAGTTACCAAAGAGGTTTTTTTTAAAAAAAAAATTGAAGGGATTTGAGACAACAATAATTTGAATGGATTAAAGAGCAAGATTGTTTATTGCAAAAGAAAGGAATATGAAGTTGGTGTATTTGATCAGGGTTAAAATGGGACATATTATTTTGAATGGGTTTTTTTGGGGGGGAACTTTCTGATAACTGTTAACAGTTAACATGATGTTTAAGCCTCCCCCCCCTCAAAACTAACTTTGTGTATTTTAATCTGACAGCATTTACATTGGTTTCATTTAAACCGAGGAATCTTTGACAGCTTGCTCCCTTTAAAAAAGATACTGTCCCTCTTTGTCATATTTAATTTCAACCTTTTGTTTATATTAGGAGTTGGGGACCCCTGTTATAAAGTCATAGAATTTGACTTATTTGTTATTTGACTTTATTATGTTATTTGATTTCAGAAAGTATCTTAAATGTTGGCTTATCCAGTGTTTTTTATTTCACATGCTCTGAACTATCAATAAAAACAATACATAATTTTAGTACTTGACTGCAACTACTATAATATACATAGTCAAGTGCAGTCCTGTAGTGTCTTTGAGAAAATAAACAAGTGCATCTAGTAAAAAAATATATTTAATTAGAAATTCTATTTATAAATATGTTATAAATATTTAACATATTGCTATAATTATCTATTATTTATAAATCTCAAAATGGGGGAAAAGACCGAATTGTACCAAATGCAATTCAAGCTAACTTTTATTTGTTGGCCATATAGCGTTTTTTTTTCTTCTTAGCTGTTCTTTATGCCCTGAAGCACATATAGAAATATATCTAGAAAGTGAACAGTCTACTTTGAACATTATTCTTCCAGTTATGAGGCAAGGGGGAAAAAAAAACTCCTGCTTTGGGCATTTGCTTATTTCTCTTAGTTTCTTCCAACTGCTTTTTGGCTGGACTGCACCTATTTCATATTCATTTGATGAGATGACAGGAGATGTAAAAAAGGGGACTAGAGATAGATTTTCACTTACTTTTCATCAAAATAACCACTGAAGACTATTCATCAAGGCCTAAAAGAGGAAGAGAAATAAAATAGCATTATAAAAACACAAGTATGAGATGAATTTTCTCTGCTGACCCAAACAATTTCCCTTACCACGAATGTAGACTACCTTGTGAGGTACCTGTCCAGCATGACATTTTGAAGAGTTTATGGACTGATTTTTGTGGTCATATACTTTCTGTTTTGTTTTTCCTAAAACCATCACCACCACTACAATTCCAGTAATAACAAATAACAGTCTTTAATGATGCCCTTGATTTGATTTGATTTTGATTTTATTAAATTTATACCCCGCCCTTCTCCCGGAGGACTCAGGGCGGCTTACAGCCAGTTTAAAACAATGGTACAGTACAATACAAAATTTAAAAAAGATTAAAAATAACTATTCAAATTTGGCCGCTTCTACTAAAAATTTAATTTAAAACCCCTTTAAAATACCCCTAGGCCAGTCC
>NW_015416020.1:0-1644 GCF_001527695.2 Protobothrops mucrosquamatus | reverse complement strand
CAAATATGTGTGTAAAGAAATCTATCTCTCTCTGTTTTTCTGTCTGTCTCTCTGTCTGTCATTCCTTTCTGTGTTGGTACAGTCCTTGACTTACAGCCACAATGCAGCCCAAAAATTCTGTGGCTAAGCGAGGCAGTTGTTAAATACTACTACTACTACTACTACTACTACTACTACTACTACTACTACTACTACTACTCATCATCATCATCATCATCATCACCATCATCATCAAAAGTTGGAAGGGACCTTGAAGATCATCTAGTCCAACCCCCTGCTCAAGTAGGAGACCCTATACCATTTCAGACAAATGGCTGTCCAGTCTCTTCTTAAAAACTTCCAGTGTTGGAGCACCCACCGCTTCTGAACGCAAGCCATTCCACTAAATAACAGAATAACAGAATTGGAAGGGACCTTAGAGGTCACCTAGTCCAACCCCCTGCTCAGGCAGGAGACCCTATCCCATTTCAGACAAATGGCTGTCCAGTCTCTTCTTAAAAACCTCCAGTGTTGGAGCACCCACAATTTCTGGAGGCAGGTCGTTCCACTGGTTAATTTTAAGTTTTGCCCAATTCTACGACCTTTCTAGCTACAGTTGTTACTTGAATCACTGCAGTTGTTGTTAGTAACCCTGTTGTAAGGTGAATCTGGCTTCCCCCTTGACTTTGCTTGTCAGAAGGTCGCAAAAGGGGATCTCATGACCCCGGGGATACCTCGACCGTCATAAATATGAGTCAGTGTCTAAATTTGGATCACGTGAACACGGGGATGCTGCAACGGTCATAAGTGTGAAAAACAGCCATAAGTCCCTTTTTTCGTGCTGTTGTAACTGCGGTCACTAAGTCGAGGACTGTATCTGTGTATACAAATATTTGGGCCACGAATCTACCGGGGATCCAGATGACCGATATTAGCAGATAGTGGATGGTTTAAAAATCTGGAGGTGACTTTTTCTGCGTGCAAAAATGTACAGGACTTGTTTTTAAGCATCAGAATTATTGTGCATGTCAGTTGTGGGCAAATTGTTGCCAGGTTGTTCATTTTTTTTCTCCATCCCAGCCCTCTGTTTGGCCGTGTGCATTTTGCAAGCTGCAGCTGGTGCAGCTGGACACCGTGATTTTGCGATGCTGAAACTCGCGGGCCTTGTTAAGTGTGGAATAGTCGCACTTGCGTGTCTTTGCCCAGATTTAGGAGGAGAGGAAAAAATATATAATAAGCGAGTTGGCTTAGCAGGGATCCCATGGAGTTTGAAGGAAAATGGGAGTAGGTGTCTGTTGTTGGGGGAAAAGGGATCACATCTTGATGCTTTCTCAGTTTGAAATATGAGGAGGTCTCTGATCTTGGGGGGGGGGGTTCTTGCAGACGTTTCATTACCCAACTAGGGAATATCATCAGTGCTGCTGCAGCTGGTGTTACCTAGTGGTGTAATGAAACATCTGCAAGGAAATCTCAAAGCTCAGAAATCACCAAGAATCTCACAGTTCTCCTCCTCCTCCTCCTCCTCCTCCTCCTCCTCCTCCTCCTCCTCCTCCTCCTCCTCCTCTCTGCAAACCTCACTCCCTGCTAGCACTGGTGATGTTACCTAGTTTGGGACATGAGATGTCTGCAAGAAAATAACCAAGCTCAAAGCGCACGATTGACCCC
>NW_015416019.1:0-1644 GCF_001527695.2 Protobothrops mucrosquamatus | reverse complement strand
CGTCTCCTGGTGATTGGCTTTCATGCCTAAAGAGGCACCGGAACTCACAATCTCCAGCTTTCTAACCTGGTGGCTTAATGCTAGACCAGGGGTAGGCAACCTTGGCTCTTTTATGACTCATGGACTTCAATTCCCCCATGCTGGCTCAGGAATTCTGGGAGTTGAAGTCCCCGAGTCATGAAGGGGCCATAGTTCCCCCATGCTGGCTCAGGAATTCTGGGAGTTGAAGTCCACCAGTCATAAAAGAGCCAAGGTTGCCTACCCTTGTGCTAGACCAACTGGTCATTAAGCCAATCCAGCTTCCCTTGTTGATTTTGCTTGTCGCAAGCCGTCTGGGATGGTCACAAAGGGTGATCACATAACCCCCCAACGTGGTGCAACTGTCTTAAAGACATGCCAGTTGCCAAGCAGCTGGATTTTGAATCACATGACTGGGAGGCTATTGTGACAGTCTTAGGTGTGAGGACCGGCTCAAAGTTACAACCGCACTGAAAAAAATGGACTCACCACCGGTTCCCACACTTAGGACTGTGGCAGCATCCCCAGGGCCACGTGATCATCATTTGCGACCTTCCCAGCTGGTTTCCGAAAAGCAGAGTCAATGGGGGGAAGCCAGCTTCACTTAGCGACTGCACGATTCACTTAACAACGGTGGCAAACTGATTGTAAAACGGGATCCAATTCACTTAAGCAACTGCAGATTGTTTTCTATTGATATAACACCTTCCTCGTCATTATATTTTCCCAGGTCCTGAATTTATATCCCCCCCCCGTTTGTTTTTTAAAAAAATCCACATGTTTTGGCACTGTGCGACAGGCAGATGTTTATCGATCAAGGGGAATTTTTGACGGCTATCTGACAGGTGCCCGTCTCTTCTCATCGGGGAGATTCTGCAGTCAGTTTGCCAAGCTTTACATCTTGGATTTCTGCCTGTGAAGGATTAGGAGTAGCATAGTAATAGCTAAAAAAAATGGTGAGAAGTCTACAGAAAAACCTCTGACTCGGGTGACATAAATTAGTCTGCAAATTCAGTCCTTTTTTTTCCCCAACCCTGAGAAATGTTTTCAACACTTTTTTTTTTTTTAGCGGATAAAGAAAGAAAATAAACTCAGGAACTCATGAATATAAAGCCAATTCTCCCTATTTCTTTCTAGGATTTTTAACTGGGGTCATTTTGGCAAAGTTGATTTAAGTGTATTTCTATATTGCTTAGATAGGCCGTCCTTGACTTAGACCAGGGGTAGGCAACCTTGGCTCTTTTATGACTCGTGAACTTCAACTCCCAGAATTCCTGAGCCAGCCATGCTGAGGGGAAAGGGAGAGTTTCCAAGCTGAGCCATGCTGGCTCAGGAATTCTGGGAGCTGAAGTCCACGAGTCATGAGGGACCAAAGTTTCCCCCATGTTGGCTGAGGAATTCTGGGAGTTGAAGTCCACAAGTCATGAGGGGGCCATAGCTCCCCCATGTTGGCTGAGGAATTCTGGGAGTTGAAGTCCACGAGTCATGAAGGGGCCATAGTTCCCCCATGCTGGCTGAGGAATTCTGGGAGTTGAAGTCCCCAAGTCATGAGGGGGCCATAGTTCCCCCATGCTGGCTGAGGAATTCTGGGAGTTGAAATCCACAAGTCATGAAGGGGCCATAGTT
>NW_015416018.1:0-1644 GCF_001527695.2 Protobothrops mucrosquamatus | reverse complement strand
TTAATGCTGGGAAAGACTGAGGGCAATAGAAGAAGGGAACGACAGAGAATGAGGTGGCTGGATGGAGTCACTGAAGCAGTAGGCGTGAGCTTAAATGTACTCCAGAAGATGGTAGAGGACAGGAAGGCCTGGAGCAGTGGTTCTCAACCTTTTTAATGCCGCGACCCCAACCGGTCGTAAGTCGAGGACTAAACCGGTCGTAAGTCGAGGACTAAACCGGTCGTAAGTTGAGGACTAAACCGGTCGTAAGTTGAGGACTACCCAACCGGTCATAAGTCGAGGACTTTCCCTGCCTGGGAGCGCCGCACATGCGTGGTTGCACCCCCTGCGCCGGCCGAGGCGTAGCTGGCAAGCGGCAGAGATGGAGCAGGCCGACCACCAGCTGGCCCAGCCCAAGGGAGGTAAGGCACCCGCCGGAAAAGGGGAAAAAAATGGTGGACAAAAAAATGGCGGACAAAAAAAATGGCGGACAGCCTTGCTTGGCGACCCCCATGAAATGGTCGATCGACCCCAAATGGGGTCCCGACCCACAGGTTGAGAACCACTGGCCTGGAGGAACGTTGTCCATGGGGTCGCGATGGGTCAGACATGACTTTTCAACTAACAACAACAATATCTATTCACTGTTTTAACTTTATTGCATGCCACCTGCTGTACATCAGAGTTGCTTTTGTTGTGACAGGTCTCTATATAAGATAAATATTAGCTAGATAGCTAGATTAGATAGCTAGATTGCTAGACAGAGAGAGAGAGAGAGAGAGAGAGAGAGAGAGAGAGAGAGAGACCTGTCTTAAAAACCTTTAAATTAAAAAAAAACAAATACCATTGACCATGTCCTCCCTGTTGATCTCCATCTCACCCATTTATAGGGGGCACTTTTTCTTTCTTCTTCTCTCCTTCTCTTCCATTCATTAACATTCCCCCCCTTCAAAAAATCCCTGTACTTTGTTCCTACAAAGAGAAAGCTCCAGGGTCAGGCAACTGTGTTGTGCTGCTACTGTTATTTCTTGGAGTGCTATCTGTGATTCTCTAAGAATCTCTTTAAGGAAAAAAAAAAAAGCTATTATGGCAGCTGCTGCTAACCAGATCATTTGGTTTGGGGGTCCTCCAGGCTGCAGGAACCCAAGAACAATTCTCAGAGGTCTCACCTAAGAATGCCAGGGTATGACTATCAGCTCTCTTATCTCTGCAGCCCCTGGCCCAATTGCAGGTTTTCTTTTTGCTCTTTTGTGTGCCAGAATTTTCCCTGTGAGATTTGACCCTGTCCATCATATTTCTGGCTTGCTTCTTCTTCCACTGTCCCAGATGAACCTGTTCACACTGCCTCTTGTCCTGAACTAAAGGCTGAAAGAGAAAATAACTTCTCCAGATTAATTGATTAAGCTATACAACTGGTTTCACCCAAGTTTCCCAAAATCATACCCCCTGCTGCCTTCTAAATATTATGGGCAAAAGATATTGACACAAAACCTATGGCGGGGGTGGCTTCCTGACCTGTGCTACTAATTAAAATTCTGTCCACAGTTGCATATGTACAAACAGATAAAAAGAAACAATACAGACAAAAAATGCATTGAAGTCCTGCTCAGCCAAACACATAACCATAGAAAATTTTGAGAGAGAGAGAGAGAGAGAGAGAGAGAG
>NW_015416017.1:0-1644 GCF_001527695.2 Protobothrops mucrosquamatus | reverse complement strand
ATTTGCCCAATCTAGTTTCTTGGGTAATAATTTATTAAGGAGCCAGCATCAGATATATTTTGATATTAAACACTACTAATTTTAAAAGGATGTTTGCATTTTCAAAAATATTCCTGTATGTATGGTTTGTGATTAGCACTGTAGAATTTTAATTTATGAATTTGAAGGATTCTTTGAGAATATCTGATGGCTCTTTTTTCTGGTGTGGTTGGCCAATAAATCACACTGGAACAAGGAAGGTGACTTACAGCTTCACTCTCTTGATGTATTCACCTCTTTTTCTTGACTTCAGTGTGCTTGATGTTGTCAGCTTGAAGGAAACCCAAGTATTTGTAGTAATCTTCCTCATCCAGATTCTTAATGTTATTTTTGTGGGGCATCTTGATTCCTTCAGTTTTCACTATTTTTCCTTGTTTGATAGTAAGTGTGGCACATTTGTTCAACCAAACTCCATTGCAATTTCTTGGCTATATCTATGGACAATGTTGAGCAGCGATTCTATTTCACATAATGTTTTTCCATACAGCTTCAGATCATCCATGTAAAAGAGGTGGGATAGTCTGGTTGATGTTTTTGATGTCTGATAGCCATGGCCTGAGTTATTCAGTATTGTTGACAGAGGAAATAACAAATAGTACTGGTGATAATGAGTCTACTTGAAATATTCCTCTCTTGATATTAACCTCTCCCAGTCTTTCACCATTGATCTGCAATTGTGTCTTCCATTGTGCCATCAATCTTTGCACAAACTTTCTGATGTTTCTACTGACTCCTGTTATTTCTAGGCATTTGATTATCCAGTCATGTGGCAGAGTTGAATGCCTTTTTGTAATCAATCCATGCCACGTTCAGGTTGGTCTTTCTTCTCTTGCAGTTTTCCAAGATCATTTTGTCTATTAGGAGTTGATCTTTTGTTCCTCTGCTATTGGAGCAATTTCCTTTCTTCTGGAAAGAGATTGTTTTCAACTAGATGTTGTTGGACTGCATCAGCTACCACACCAGTTAGCAATTTGAAAGTTGTTGGTAAGCAGGTAAATGGTCTGTTGTTGCCTAGTGCTGCCCCTTTTGCTGGATCTTTCATTATCAGGTAGGTTTTCTCAGTTTTAGCCACTTTTCAATTTCTCCTCCTTGTAGTATGTTGTTGAACTGCTTGGCAATGAGTGGGTATATAACAGTTAGATGTTTCAACCAAAACCCATGCAGTTCATCTTCACCTGATGCTGACCAATTCTTGATCTTCCTTGCTCTTTTTTCTATCATTTCTGTTATTATTACTAGTTCTTTCATTTCAACTTCTGTTTTATTTGCATCCACCTCTTTTAACCAAGCTGTGTCCTTGTTGTATTTCTTTGGGTTATCCCATATCTGCGTCCAGAACTGCACTGTTTCTTCCTTGTCAGGTACTGACTGATTCATTGCAGTTTCTCCATTGATGGATTGGTAGAAATAATAATAATAATAATAATAATAATAATAATAATAATAATAATAATAATAATAATAATAATAATAATAATAATAATAATAATAATAATAATAATAATAATAATAATAATAATAATAATAATAATAATAAAGTTGGAAGGGACCTTGGAGGTCATCTAGTCCAACCCCCTGCTCAGGCAGGAAACCCTACACCATTTC
>NW_015416016.1:0-1644 GCF_001527695.2 Protobothrops mucrosquamatus | reverse complement strand
TCCCCCAGCGGCTTTACATAAATATTGAACAGAAGGGGAGAGAGGACCGACCCCTGAGGGACCCCACAAGTTAGGGGTCTAGGAGTTGACCTCTGTCCCCCTGCCAATACAGACTGCGTACGGTCGGTGAGGAAGGAGGAGAACCACCGCATAACGGTGCCTCCGACTCCCAACTCACCGAGACGCCGCAGCATGATACTATTATATTATTATTCTACCATTACAATGTTTCAAAACATTGTTTCTATTTCACAGTTTTAATTCCATCAAATTACAAAACAAATGGCCATCTCAGACAACTCTGGGAACACTTATAAACTGCAGACATTTTAATTTGCATTTAAATTGCAAATTTTAGTTTAAAAATTAAAATTAAAAATTAAATTTAATTCCCCCCCAATTAATTCCTTCCCTGTATTTGCTGTTCTACAATTCTTTAGGAATTATGCATTATGGGTTGTGCATGTGTTGTTCTTCTTATAGAACTGTTAGGCTAAAGCCATGCCTCTCTTTCCCCCAATATATCACACAACTGATTCTATCTCCAATTTTCAGTCCCACCAGATTCAAAAAAACAGTTAGTTGTCTAAACCAAGTGATTGGGTGAATGCACAGATGATTACTCAGGAATGCCAGGCACAACCAAACTCACCCACGAAGAATTCAAATTAGCTACTTTATTGCTCAATGCCTATTTCACAATAATCTTCCCAGACTGGCAGTTTGATCTGGTCCAGACTAGATAAGGTTCAACAGCATTAAAGGGTGATCAGATCTATTGTGCCTATGTAACGATTCCCGACTAATTCCCTGTTTGACTCCTCCTTCAACTTAGCTAATCTCTCTCCAACAAGACATGTAGTAATTAAGTAATTACTTTTTCATTTCCAAAAGCAAACTTCTTGGAGGAAGGTCTGGTCATAATAAGATACTGAAGGCAGAACAACTCTTTCAATGAGTATATCTCTCTGGTGTAAAGATCTAGTTCATAGTTGTGGATAAAGATAGAGGGTTGAACCATATAACCAAATGCCATACTTTCAGTAGGTACGATGGGACTGAAAAGTTTGTGAACCTTTTTGAACTTTACAAATTTCTATGTAAATATGACTTAATGTATGATCTGCTCACCACACAAATTCCAACATTACATAAAGAGAATACAACTAAACAAATGAATCAAAAACATACTTATTTATTCATTGAGTAAAATGAATACATTCATTATTCGTTTTAAAAAATGAATCCAAAGCTACCAAGGATGGGTGGAGAACAGATCAGGTCATATTTAGAGAGAAATTTTGAACATTTGAAAGGGTTCACAAACTCTTAAGTACTTCTGTGATTCTCTGGAGGAAGGCTTCTTATGGGTATTTTCAGTTAAACTGACCACTGGGAAGCACCATGTTACCAGATTCATCCTATGAGGATTCATTGGATGTGGATTCAATTCCCATACAAAGTTTGAACCCTTCATTGATAAGAGAACCAAACCTCAATGTTTCAAGTATGGAATAAGGATAAAACCTGTGGACCTGACATTGCAGAGTTAAATTGCTATTTGTGGATAAACTCTTCAAAGAATTTTAATTTAGCAATCAACATAATCTGCTTTTCAGCCATCCCGTAAGGACTAGAAATTGA
>NW_015416015.1:0-1644 GCF_001527695.2 Protobothrops mucrosquamatus | reverse complement strand
ATAATATGTTAAACAATCCACAGATAGAGCTACCTATAATTTAAAATTAATGTTGTTTACTTGCAGATGAAGCAAACATATGTTTTAAGCAGCATGCACCAGGACATTGCTTGTTCATCAGTAAATCATAATGGGATTCTCTCACTGAGTCTTTTCCAAACAATTTGGAAGAGATCTGTTACTTTTTCAAATTTGTTCACATGAGTTGAGCTTGCAGTTTATCAAAAATAATTAGGTTGTATTTAGTGTCCGAGTTATTAGCAAAACTAGATTTGAGCTCTTATGAACAGTTCTTGGAAAGCTGTGTTAGCTTCTTAAAATACTGTTTCCAATTAAAAAAAACAATAGAGACATAAGCAGAATTCATTTCTACATAACATAATTTATAATTTTAACAATAAAGATAATACAGAAAGCAATTTAGCAACAATCTCTCATAAAATATTAAACCAGTGTGGCTCTAAGTGGGGGTTTGGTCTTTGGGATTCACATTAATAAATAAAATAGAAATCAAATTTTGATAAACTGGTCAGTTGAGCTTCCTGGTTGCAAATGCGTAAAGTTGCTATATAACCATCACATTAAACTCCATTTATAAGCTTGCAATACTTTCCAAGTACAAGAATTAAATTTTAAGTGGTATATTTAAAAAAAACTGGTTGCAATTTAATTTTTTTAAATTAAAGAAGCCAGCATATCCCAGCACCACTAAAGCTGTATTTCAGTAAGGCTTGTACATAAGTACTTGTTAATGTCCAGCCAGGACCTTGCACTTCCTTCTCTTGAAACAGGCCAAATTATATTCCTAAAGGCTGTATTCCAAATACCCCATTGCATTTCAAATCTTGGAGTCTGGGTCTGTAGTTAGCAATACATAGCTTTACTGCATTTCCTGCATTAGGTGATGCAAAACATACTTAAAAATGTAGAAATGAAAGCATATTTGTTACTATCGCTCTTATAAACACTGGAATATAACATTTGGAATATTTTTTAAATCCTGTGCAAGGAGTATTAACCCTTGAATTATAACTAATCAAGATTTAAACTATTTGCATTGTTGCAAGGAATATTTTGATTGCCTGAAATATAGCAATCTATTCAATTAAATATCTTTTAAATTTGCAATGTAGGCAAGATGCGCCATCTAAAACTCTCAGGATTGTTATGGGGACTGGATGCTTTTAATTCTACAATATTTATAAACATTTTAAAAGTGCCATTCAAGTAGATATTAATATTTACAAAAGCTGGAATAAAGAGTTAGAATACTCAATATTAATATTAAAAAAATCAATGGTTGAGTTTAAAAGAATATAAAGCATGATTTAAGTAGGAGATTAATTCAAACTATCATTTTTGGTGTGTTTATTGGTCCCTGAGAGAATATTTAAAGACTTGATTGTCAACCTTACCATGCTGTAAGTGTAAAATGGATAATAGGACAACCAGGGCTTTTTTTCTGCCGGAACGCGGCGGAACGGCGTTCCGGCACCTTTTTCCGGGCCGGCCGCACCGGAAATAGCCCCTCCCAAACCGGAAATAGCCCCTCCCAAATTTTACTTGCATCTTTTTTCTAAAGGGGCGGGCCTAGGGTTTGATGGGGGCGTGGCCAGGTTTGAGTTCCGCCACCTTTTCGCTGAG
>NW_015416014.1:0-1644 GCF_001527695.2 Protobothrops mucrosquamatus | reverse complement strand
TTGCTAACTAAAGAACTGCAGTGATTCACTCCATAATGGTGGCAAGAAAGGTCATAAAATGGGGCAAAACTCACTTAACAACTGTCTCGCTTAGCGGCAGAAATTCTGGTCATAAGTTGAGGACATCCAGCAGCTTTGCTGTCATGGTTCCGACAGATGAAACCCTTCAAAACAACTTTGAGGCATTGTTTACCTTAAAGAATCTTTATTTTGAGTAGCATAATATCGGCAGTGCATAATCGAAGCCAAAAACTGAATTCCCCTCCCCTGAGCACATAGTATCAAAGCACAATTCCCTCCTCCAATTAACAGTCATAAATCACATTCCCCAATTAGCTTGAAGCGTGGACCTCCTCTCCAGCTCTCCAGCCCGCCAATTCTTTATCAGCTCTGGTTACAATAACCTTGTTTCTCATGCTAGGTTTAGTGTTGTTACGTCTAGCTGGACTCTCGTTCACATCCGCCCTCCCAGCATCATCTAAAAGCAAAAGATAAAAGATGGCTACACTTCCCTCTGTTGTCAATGCAAAAACATCGATGTTAGCAGCATTGACAATCACATTTTGTCTAGTCGACAGAGCTGAAGTTGAAAAAAAATTAAAAATTTACCACGGCGCACCCTCTACCTACTTCCCTACGTGATGTTTCCTCAAACCAACTGATCCACATCCAGGCCTTGAGGGCGAGGACTCATCTTTCTCATTCCTTCACCACGTCCCCATCCTGCACCAGCTTTTCCTGTTTCTTCAAGGAGCGTGAGTTGTGTTTGTTGTGTTTGAGAAGAACGACGGACGTGGGTGTGGGATCAGAGAAGCAACATGGCCAACCGGCTCTCGGAGCAAGAAATTAGGGAACTCAGAGATGCCTTCGCCCTCTTCGATCAAGATGGCGACGGGCTGATCACCTCCAAGGAGGTGGTGACCGTCATGAGATCCCTCGGGAAAAATCCTACGGAAGCTGAGGTACGAAGTATCATCTGTGAGATAGAGGCCCACAAGGGAAAGGCAGATTTCCCAAGGCTCCTGTCCATGATGGCCAGGAGGACAAGGAATTCTGACACGGAGGAGGAGATCCGAGCAGCTTTCCGCGTCTTCGATAGGAATGGAGACGGCTACGTCAACACGGCAGAGCTGCGACACGTCTTGACCATCGTGGGTGAGAAGCTGACAGACAAAGAGGTGAAGATGTTGATCAAGGAGATGGACAAAGAAGGGGACGGGAAGGTCAACTATGAAGAATTTGCACGAATAATGGTGGAGAAGTAACGTAAGGTACAGTGTCTTTCCAGGTTGGTGATTAGTCTAGGGCAGGGGTAGGCAACCTTGGCTCTTTTATGACTGGTGGACTTCAACTCCCAGAATTCCTGAGCCAGGCATGCTGAGGGGAAAGGGAGGTTTCCAAGCTGAGCCATGCTGGCTCAGGAATTCTGGGAGTTGAAGTCCACCAGTCATGAGGGGGCCATAGTTCCCCCATGCTGGCTCAGGAATTCTGGGAGTTGAAGTCCACCAGTCATGAGGGGGCCATAGTTCCCCCATGCTGGCTCAGGAATTCTGGGAGTTGAAGTCCACGAGTCATGAGGGGGCCATAGTTCCCCCATGCTGGCTCAGGAATTCTGGGAGTTGAAGTCCACGAGTCATGAGGGGG
>NW_015416013.1:0-1644 GCF_001527695.2 Protobothrops mucrosquamatus | reverse complement strand
CACATGGGGAAAACAAGAAGCAGCAAGAGAGAAAACACACACGTGTCCATCTCCAAGCAATTTTGGGTGGTGTTCTCGATCATCTTCATTCGCAGGTGAAGCCCAGTGAAGGATAACAAAAGGATCCCTGGACCTCTGTCTCCAAGCCATACGCTCTTTCCAAGACGCTCTGCGCGTCTTCTGCAAGGCTATCCAGAGCAGTGTGCAACAAATAATAGGCAGCCACAAACGAGAGGGCCCCTGCTACCAAGTTGTTGAAAACGGGCACTTGGCTCTTCACCATTCTGGCCGTCACCTGCCCGCAGGCTGCAGCTTGGCTCAAAACTGCCTGGACGGCATGCTCGGAAAAGTCTCTGGCGAATGTCGAACGCACTTGATTTCTCAATTCACAACAGGGTTTTGAGACGGCGGTGGCCAAGGTCTCCAAAGAAGCACCATCCAAGCCAAAATGCTGCTGGTATGTCTTGAGGGTCTTCATGAGCATGGGGACGTTGAGGTGGAAGGGATGGCCAGGCAGGGCTGAAATAACGCAGGCCAGCAGCGCCTTCTTCCAGATGTGCCGGCGCAGCGAACTCTTCTTCCTCTGCACAGCTGCAGCGGTGACGGACGGAAAGGAAAGCAGCAGGGTGTGCCTCTTGTGACCCTCCAGCTCTTCAGCCAGAGTATCCTGCAAGCGGTGGAAATCAAACCTGTGCAAGTGGAAGCTGGAGATCAAGAAGACCTTGGGGTTCTCCAAGCCCTCCTTCTTGAGCTGGCGGGCACAGTCTGCCTCCATTTGCTGCAGCACTTGAACTTCCTGGAAAAAGCTTGGTCTTCTTTGTTGGGAAGCCCGCAGGTCCTGGTCTATCTTGGAACGGACAAAGTAGAAACGCTTGCCCATGCTCGCCACGGCCCGAGCCAGCTCAGCATGGTTCTCTCGGAAACGCTCGGATGCTAGGATGATAAAGAAATCGTATCTCTCAAACCTCACCTGCTGCAGATAATTTTCGGCTCGGAAGGAAAGGGTACCAATGCCTGGCAAGTCCCAAAGCTGAACACGGGGCAGATGAGGGTGATGATAAGGAGTGGGTGAAGCAGTGGTCTCAACCACACCAGTTTTGGCCGCACAGAAGTCATCATTGCTGATGCCCAACATGGCGTTGATGAAGGTGGACTTGCCAGCCCCACCTTCGCCCGTCACTGCGATGTCCAGGGTGGTGGTTTCTAGAGAATCCAGCAGTGACTGGATTTGAGAAGACACCTCCAGAACAACTTTTGATTGGATCATAGAGGCCATCTCTCTGAGGTCCGCCTCCTGGATGTCCATGGTGGAAGCTCAGCTGAAAGAACAGAAGAAAACAAGGAAATCAAGTTTCTTTTTTTAATATTTATTATTATTGTTATTATTGTTAATAATAATGATGATGATGATGATGATGATGATGATGATGATGATGATGATGATGATAATAATAATAATAATAATAATAATAATAATAATAATAATAATAATAATAATAATAATAAAGTTGGAAGGGACCTTGGAGGTCATCTAGTCCAACCCCCTGCTCAGGCAGGAAACCCTATACCATTTCGGACAAATGGCTGTCCAGTCTCTTCTTAAAAACTTCCAGTGTTGGAGCATTCACCGCTTCTGGAGGCAGG
>NW_015416012.1:0-1644 GCF_001527695.2 Protobothrops mucrosquamatus | reverse complement strand
CTTCTCTGTGGGTGCCCCTACCCTCTGGAATGAACTACCCCCCGAGATTCGGATGATTCCGGATCTCCTTACCTTCCGTCGCGCCCTCAAGACATGGCTCTTTCAGCAAGCGGACCTGACCTAGGGAGGATTTTATACTGGGTTCATTTTTAGGAATTTGGAAGACACAACTTTAAAATTTGGTTTAATTCGGTTTTATCGGGGGGGATTGTATATATTTTTGGTTTTAAACATGTTGTGCACCGCCCTGAGTCCCGCAGGGAGAAGGGCGGCATATAAATTAAATTAAATAAATAAAAAATAAAACCTCGGCCAGTTAGTGGGTGGCTGGTTGAAGAGGGACAGTTGCCATCTCTGGGGCATGGCGTGCGTGCCCACAGAGAGGGCTCTGAGTGCCACCTCTGGCACGCGTGCCATAGGTTCGCCACCACTGATATAGGAGAAACAAACTTTCTTGTTTTTCTTTGAAGACGTTTCGCTTCTCATCCAAGAAGCTTCTTCAACTCTGAGAGAAGCTTAGAGCTGAAGAAGCTTCTATGGTTGAGAAGCGAAACGTCTTCAAAGAAAAACAAGAAAGTCCAGTTGCCCCCCTGAAAAGGCACCTTTGGGACAACCATGACCTGGATGACTGAGAATCTCCATAGACATTTAGGAGAAACAAAATTTATCCACAAAACGATTTTAGTACTGATACTGATATTTTATAACCCTTTAGGGTCCGTTTATGGCTCAGTATGTTTAATCTTTTAAAAATGAATATGGAAACAAGCTTTCCATGATAAAATTAAAAACTGGCCAGATTCTCATTCATCAGACTAATTTCCATCTAGCTATTTCTTGCTTAGCAAAGGTTGAATTACCTTGCCTCCCACCAATTATTTCAATATGAGTGACTACGCCCAAACGCCATGAATCAGCTATGTTCAACTGTGTGTCAGCTGCGGTTAATATAAATATCCTAAATAGGATGCCTGGAAGTGGGTTTAGTCTGGCCAAGTGAATATAACCTTGCACCTGACTGTAAACCATCTGCTTACTGTAAACTGTTACTTAGATTGATGTCCCTTTGTTCTCCTTGGTTTTCTTTTTCTCCAATGAAATATTCAAATGGAATTTAAACATTTCTTCATATCCTCATCTAAACGCAGCTCTAAAAAGGCCCAACTATGGATTTTGATTATTTTGCCTCATGGATTAGTATGGTTATTTTTGTTTCTGAAAGACTTGATGTAAGCAAAAGAACTGAACCTGAGAATTTTTTTTTTAGATATTGTATTATGTGAATGGGTAATTATTCTTATATTGCACAAATGTATATAGGTAAAAACAAATAGTGGATATTTATAGGATGCTGGGTCCCCCAACTTCATTTATGACTAGAAAGAGTTGAATATTATGTAGATGTCTTCATATTTAAGAATGTAGGATATTTATTCTATTTTATATCAAGGAAATCTGATACATTCAGATTCCTATAACATGAGAGATTGGATTAA
This sequence comes from Protobothrops mucrosquamatus, assembly GCF_001527695.2. Taxonomy (NCBI): domain Eukaryota; kingdom Metazoa; phylum Chordata; class Lepidosauria; order Squamata; family Viperidae; genus Protobothrops; species Protobothrops mucrosquamatus. Next base: position 148 of record NW_015416012.1, on the reverse strand, counting down.
CCAAAGTAAGGAATTACTAGCAATAGCATTTAGACTTATATAATGCTCATAGTGCTTTACAGCCCTTTCTAAGCGGTTTACAATGTCAGCATATTTTCCCCAACAGTCTGGGCCCTCATTTTACCGACCTCGGATGGATGGAAGGCTG
>NW_015416011.1:0-1644 GCF_001527695.2 Protobothrops mucrosquamatus | reverse complement strand
AGGATTTTTGGTTACAATAGATCAGGGGTCTTCAAACCTGGCCCTTTTATGACTTGTGGACTTCAACTCCCAGAATTCCTCAGCCAGGCACGCTGGCTAAGGAATTCTGGGAGTTGAAGTCCACAAGTCATAAAAGGGCCAAGTTCGAAGACTCCCTGACATAGACTAACACCACTCTTCTCCTAGAGCAGAGGTGTCCGACTTTGGTGATTTTAAGACTTGTGGACTTTAACTCTCAGAATTCCCCAGCCAGCCATGCTGGCTGGAGAATTCTGGGAGTTGAAGTCCACGGGTCTTAAAGTCGCCAAGGTTGGAGACCCCTATACTAGAGTTGATTGTTCTAGAATTGATCTTCAGGTTGATGACTCTCTGAGCAACTCTATGAATTCCCTCCTGACTTTAAACAGCCAGGCTGAGCATATAAAATAAATGAATGTGACAGATGTCAGGAGAGAAGCCATATATTTGCTATCAGCTGTGAAATACTGCAGGCCATTGGGTTGGATAAAGCCTTGTTCTTTGTGCTGAACAATAGACACCAAGCAGAGATCCAGCCAATTTCTCCATAAACTATGCAACTGGGTCACATTTATATGCTTTTGTTAGCATAAAATTGGCTCTATTTCTATTCTTGCCAACTAAAGCAACCTCAGACTATAGATGGGGAAGAGGATGGTCTTGATTTTACACTGCCTAATCAGGGAAACCAAGTATGGGTTTTTTTCTTGAACTCACCAATCTTCAGGATACAAAATAAGAGAGTGGAAAGGGCCCTGGGAGGTCTTCTAGTCCAACCCCTGCTCAAGCAGCATACCGCACATTTTTCAGACAAATGGTTTTCCAATCTCTTCTTGAAAACTTACAGTGAGGAGCACCCACTGTAGGCAAGTCGTTTCACTGATTAATTGTTCTCACTGTCAGGAAATTTCTCCTTAATTCTAGGTTGCTTCTCTCCATGATTAATTTCCATCCATTGTTTCTTTTTTAAAAATAATATTTTATTAATTTTTCAATTTTACATTTAAGTATTTAAAAAGCAACATGGCGACTGGGTTAATCAATAGTTCGATAACAAAATCTTTACTACAAATCTCAAGTTACAACATCAGATATTTCTTCTCTTTTTCCCTTAACATTTACTGTCTCGTATTCAAGCTAGTACAGTTCTTATTATATCAACTCATTGTTTCTTGTCTTGCCTTCTGGTGCTTTGGAGACTAGGTTGACCCCCTCTTCTTTGTGGCAGTATTGGAAGTCTGCTATCACGTCACCCCTAGTCTTTCTTTTCTCTAGCCAATTCCTGCAACCATTCTTCAAATGTTTTAGTGTCCAGGCCATTTATCATCTTTGTTCTTCTTCTCTCCAATATTTCCAAAGTCTCAACATCTTTTTTATAAAGTGATATGCCAAAACTGGATGCAGTATTCCAGATGTCGTCTGGAGTACCACACCTGCTGAATTTTTTTTTAGCTTCCTCCAATTTTTCAGCATGAGACTTCAGTCAAAAGCAATCCCTATGCTTTGAATTGTTGTGACGTAAGGACAGCCTGATGACCAGATTCAGGAGATGAAGGACATCAAGAGCAGTTGCTCAGTGAAGATGCTGAAAAGAGAGACAACCTCATACCTGTTTGGGTTTCATGT
>NW_015416010.1:0-1645 GCF_001527695.2 Protobothrops mucrosquamatus | reverse complement strand
TTAGACTGGGAAAAGTGGAGGAGAGTGTGGATTTAACTCAAAATGAGGTCATTTTGTCACAATACAGAGAAATGGAATATGCTTTGAGAATAAGGGGGCTGAAAGAAAATGCTCAAGAGAAATTAGAGGAGGAGATTGCAGCAGATCTGGCCTTGGTTTTATCCTGTCAACCTGAAGAAATTATAAGAGAAATGGAAAAAATTTTTAGAGTCAATTCATGGATTGCAAGACAGAGAAACCTTCCAAGAGATGTTGTTATCTATTTTTCTAGAAAATCAATCCGTAATCAAATTATTCAAGCTTTTTACAATCAGAAATTTCAAATATCAGGACAAGATGTTATAATTTTAAAGGAGATACCACCCAAAATACTCAGAAGAAGGAAGGACTTCGTCTTCCTGGCTGAAGAGTTGAAAAAGCGACAAATTCAATTCAGATGGGAGATACCTGCTGGCATTATGGTAAATTATGGTAAATTATACATTATAGGCTCAACACCATTGCAAAGGCAAAGGATTTTTATATTTCCATCCTGAAAGCAGGTTCTCCATCATCTCCACAAGGTACCAGGAAGGAAAGAATTTGTGAAGATAAAGTGGCTGAAGGAGCTATATTGTCATCAAGTTTCATAGAATTACAAAATCAAGAGCAAGTTAAGCAACAATTTATGGAAATTAAAGAAGATCCCAAATCACAAAGAATGACCCGTGCAGCTCATAAACGCAAAGAAAGAGAGCAACAAAAAGTGGATGTACCCGTTGCACAGCAAGTCATCTCAGAGCCAGTGGGAGGGATGAGGCCAAAGAAATCAGTAACAGCTGATTTACAAGGAGCGTTCCAGAGGCTCGCTGCCACTAAAAATGGCAAGGTTCCTGACATGGAATGTTAATGGTTTGAATTCTCCACAGAAGAGAAAAAAGATATTTTATTATTTGAAACAACATAAAAATGATGTTGTTTGTTTACAAGAAACTCATATTACAGCTAAAGATCAAAAATATTTGTCTAATTCACGGTTGGGTATACATTTTATGGCACCTGCACCGCAGAAAAGAGGTGGAGTAGTTATTTATATCAGGAAAGATTTTCAGCCTAAATTGATTGATGCTGATTCAGAAGGAAGATATGTTTTTGTTGAAATATTATTGAATGGGAAGAAATGTCTTTTTATTGGATTATACGCCCCAAACCAACAGCAGAAACAGTTTTATAAATTGTTATATCGGAAACTAAATCAACTGGATTACAAATCAGTTATTATGATGGGGGATTGGAATGGTGTTTTAGATTCAAGAAAAGATAAGAAAGTTTCTTGTAAAACGTTTAATTCAACATTGCCTAAAACTTTTTTTGATTTGAAGGATGAACTTGAATTAAAAGACATATGGCGAGAGAGAAATATGGAAGAAAGGGATTTTACTTTCTTTTTGGATAGGCACAAATCTAATTCTAGAATTGATTTTTTTTAATTACTAATGATTTTTGTTCTAGGGTGAAGAATATTAAGATTTTTCCCAGGACATTGTCAGATCATAGTCCGGTATGGATGGAGTTATTTGCTGAAGAAGGGAGCAGAAGAACTTGGAGATTGAATGAAAATTTATTTAGATATGATATAAATTTACAGAAATGTAGAGATCAATTG
>NW_015416009.1:0-1645 GCF_001527695.2 Protobothrops mucrosquamatus | reverse complement strand
GCAGGACAAAAGTCGAGACAGTTGGAGATGGGCTGGGCGCAGTGGTTGACCAGGGCATCTTTCGTGTCTTGCCGTGCTCTCAGCGTACCACGTTGCTTGCAGAAACTGCCTTCATGATCGTTGGTCCTATTTTAATAGGTCTCATCCGCTCAATCCGCCAGAGTCTGTCTTCACATGCTTGGGATAGACAAATCCCTTGTTCACCGAATGTCGAAGACACAACGGCTACTCTCAACCTGGTTTGGCCAGCCTGTCGAAGCTGTTGCCCGGGGTGTGGCCGCTGCGCATGTTACAGCTACTAGGAGCCACAGGTGAGAGCTGAGTGTCAGGTGGGGACCAAAGGTGTACGAACTGCCCTAAAAAAAGGGCACGACATGCCCTCCACCAGAGGTGCTACCCCTCCCTGAACACCCCATACACCCCATAGTGACTTAATAGTACATACTGAATCAATCCACTAAATAGATTTCTCTTATCTATCAGGCAGTGGCTATTTTTTGCCATCTCAAAATTGGGATGGCAAAATTAGGAAGCTATCATGTCCCACTCAGTTTCCTGCCTTAATAATTTATTTTTCCTTCTCATAGCTAGATTGCAGAATCTGGACAGCCACTAGACCATGGCAAAGAGATTCAGAAACCTCTTGTTACCATCTTGCTGTCTTTGGATTTTTGTAGCCCAGGTATAGCAGTCACACTTTCTGGAGGAAAAATCTATTTTAAAAATCTGAAGGGCACACTCAGAATTGCTACTGTCACAGACAGAACTGAAAGGAGTGATCCCTTACCAGCCTTTTCTCTCCTTTTTCAACCATAGTCTTCACACAAGCTGTAGGTGGGCATGAAAGCTACCAAGAATACAAAGTCAGAAGTTTCTGGAGAAGCTTTATTTCCACCAATTCTGCCTAGAATATTATCTAAGTCTCAGGAGGAAATTCAATTAACTCCCTGGCAAGTAGTTTACATGTCACAGGGAGTTAGTTTAAATAAACTGGACCTTTTAGCATTGCACTTGATTGAGAACATTGTTCTTATAGGATGTTGAATGCAGGTTCCCATAGTCATTACATTTCTTCTGACCAGGAAGCAATGGGATGTGTCATTGGCCAAAAAGAATTGGTTCATTGGCTATTTCAGTCACTCTGCAATGCACTATTAGCTCAGGCAGCAGATCTTTATTTTACTGTTGATTTACTAAACAAACGTATATACTCACATGCAGTGACTCTAGCCCGCTGTGGCCAACCATGACTAATCTAAAAACAAATGGTAAGCAGGATTAGATCAGTTTAATATTTGGGTAAGATGACCAGCAGGAATGCCAAGGATGTAGATGCACAGGAAATGGAAGAAGAAGGCAACAGCTAGCCACTTCCGTTCTCTTGCCAACTAGGCATCTCATTTAAGCATCAGGAGACAGGAGACGGTGCAAAAGAGCAAGAGGGGAAAAAAGCCACAGACTGGAAAACTGTGTCAGCCCTTTAACATTTGCCAGGTCAGTAAACAGACAGTGCAAAGAATATTATTTTATTATTGTTATTGTTGTGGGGTATAATAACAGAATCCTGAAAGCCTGACCATATTTCTTCTTGCTTCCCTCTTATACCAAGTTGAGCCAAGATGGGGCAATCTTGAGTAATTTTCTC
>NW_015416008.1:0-1645 GCF_001527695.2 Protobothrops mucrosquamatus | reverse complement strand
ATTTAATATTTTTACAATATTTTTGTGATTTAAAATACTAGAAGTAGCCTCAGGAATTTTTTTTATAAAGCAGCAATTCTTTGCATATTTATTCAGAGGTACTGTAAATTCCATTTGATTTATTAATGCTTGCTGAATGTATCTTAATTATTGTACTTTATTAATCATTTAACTATATAAATATAACACACATTAATTCCTGCTATTATTTTAACAACATGAGTTGCAGATCAAGATGAAATAAGATCGATGAAAGGAGGGGTTTTTTTTCTGTTGTGGATACAGTACATTGTTCAGTATCCAAATTGGTAAAAGATTATGAGGAAATCAAAAAAAAAATTGTAGGGTTAGTGTTAGGAACAATTCTAAGTCACTGTAAGAAAAATAGAGAGACTTGTTTAATTAAATGGAAATAAACATATATATTGCAAAAGAAGCTACTCAATCTCAGGTACTTAAATCTTTTTTTAGTTGTACTTTTTTGACCAATTATGATGAAATGTGAAAATGCTGGTCTTTACTTTGTTTTTCTTGTTACATCTTTTTCTATCAGTCTGCAGTCTTTGTGGCTGGAAATGTTTTCTGAACTGGAAAAACATGAAGAAATTATCTACCGTAGCTCTCTATGGTATTTAATTGAAATGTGAGAAGTCAAGAAAACCCCAAACCATTTGAATTATTATTGTAAAGTAAAAGAGAAGATGTTGTCACTTATGTGGCACTGGGCTTATTTATAACTAAAAATAAATTGTGTCCTATGAGTAGGTCACTAAAAGTTTCTTTTTCTTGAGAAAAAAATGAAAGTGATTTCCTATCTATCAAATTAAAAGTGCATAGCAAAATATAGGGGGAAAAAAACCCTAGCTTTCCTTTTGCCTCCAGCTGCTGGAGATGAAAGGGAAATCTGAATGGTGGAAATGAGAATCTACAGATTCTGTATACTCCAGACTGCAATTACCTCTAAGCAATCTTTGATCACTGGTTATGACTGCATTTGAAGGAAACAAAATGGTTGCTCTAACAACATATAGAATGGCCTTCCAAAAGATAGTTTGATATGAAATGCTTCTGTTACTCAGGAACTAAAAATCCTGAATAAAGAATTGGAAAACTGGTGATGCAAAACATCTAAAAAATACATAGGAAAGGACTTATAACATCAAAGGGAGAGGAGGAGGGAGAGATGATGAATAAAATGCTGATTGAAGAACACCTAAAGCATTCATAATTGAAATTCAGTAGCATCTAAATTATTAATGACTTTCTAAAAGATATGAAGGACACTGATTACTAGTAAGGGGAGACTAGATTAATTTTCCAGAAAGTCTTGGTCTTATCTTGTTGGTAGCTTAATAGCTCTAGGAAACCAGAAATAGATTGCAAGACTCAGATCTGGTTTAATTCAACTGTGAATCCATTAACTCTTTAAATGACAAGTTATAATAGTTTCTCCAGCAGATGGTGGTGTAGAGTCCACAGGATGGGTTATTGATGCAATCCTGCTTAGCAGAACTAAGACAAGAAAAAACTCTTGCCACGCCTCCCTCTGGGCGTGCCTTCCCCAGTTTTTTGTCTTAGTTCTCAGCTTAGCAGACGTGTTTTTCTTTGCTCCGCAAGGCTCCAGACTAGGCCTATTAGCCTTTTT
>NW_015416007.1:0-1645 GCF_001527695.2 Protobothrops mucrosquamatus | reverse complement strand
TAATTGGGTTTCCCTTTTAAAATAACTTTTCTCCTTCCCTTCTCTTAGGGGTATTGAGCCTTTAAAATTTGCCTTTCCAAGGAAGGGGTTCCTCCCTCTCTGTCTCTCCTCCCCCCCTCCAAATTCCCACCGGGCCTTTCTAACGGAGGCTAACGGCTGTTAGCCTCGAACAATTCACCCCTCACACTAAAATTACCGAAAGGAGACTAACGGCGGTTAGTCTCTAAATTCCTCAGAGCCGACTGAGCTTGCGGCTGCAGCTCCACAGGCTGTCGGGAGGTTTGGGAAGGCCCGGGAGGGGGGGTGCTTCTTCATTTCTGCCGATTCCTCCGGAGTCTTCCTTTTACGGAGCTTGCATTTGCAGCTCTGTGGATGGATTGGATGCGCGAGGCAACCGATCGCGGTTATTGCGTTTTTGCGGAGCTGCGGAGGCAGCCCGGGGCCTGTTGTTGGTTGCTAGTCCTTCTGGAGATTGGGAGCGCCTGGAGGTGCGCGCGTGCGCGTGCAGCCTCTGTTCCGATCAGGCATCTAGCGGCCTGATCGGAGAACGAGGGAACGTTTTCTTTGCCTTTTTTTCTCCGTGGCTTGTTCACGTTGCGGAGACAACAGGCAGTGAGTTCGTTTTCCATTGCCTCATTGCGGGCAGAGTCGTGGGAGATCGCCATTTTGGACCTCGCGGTCCCTGATTATAGGCCGCGGCCGCCATTTTGGGTTACCTTTCATCCGGGCCTTCACTCTGATTTCCTTGCAGGGGGGGAAACAAAACAAATAAAATTGGTTCGTTGACTGAAAACCTTTTACAGTATTTCCATCCCTTAATTCCATCAAGGGCTGGAGTAATCACAGGGTATTTAAATCAAGGGCAGGCCACCATTTATCTTAACGGCCGCCATTTTGTATATCCCTCCCTATATATCTAGTGAGCACCTGTTGCTCCTCAATTATTCAATCAACCTTCAGTCTCAGTTAACTACTTCTTCTTTGGTTGGAAGTCTCCTGGTCCTTTAATTTGGTTTTTTTACAATTGGCACTGACTGGGATTCCAGACAACCCCTATAGAGTGTCTGTCCTTATCCCAGCACTTGGATACGAGTTCCAGGCGACCCCTATAGAGCGTCTGTCCTTACTCGTATATTAATATCATCCCTTGGATTCCAGGTGCCCCCTCAGAGTACCTGTCCTTATCCAACTGGGAATTATATCTGGGTTACAGGCGTCCCTTGTAGTCCGTCTGTCCTTACCCAGATTTTAACGTTCTCCAGACGACAGGAGCCCCTTATTGTGTTCCACTGTCATCGGGGAATGGAGGAAACTGTTTTTGTCTTCCTCATTGAGTGCCCAGCCATCCTCATCGGGTTCGCTCGATCTGGAAGGCACTGGTAAAGCGACCCTTAAGGGGCGATCTACCTCCAAAATTACTAATCATTCTGATAAACAGGCTACCAGGAGACACCAAGCCTTGGGAAAAGGAGTTTTTTTCCGGAACGCAGAAGAGAGCCAGAATAGAGACATATGAGTCCACGGGATTAGTCCTCTACTTACCCCTTGGGGTATCAGCCTCACCTAGGGGTGTTTAGTCGGGGGGGGAGTCATTCCCTTCTACCACGCAGGGCAGAACAAATGATGTTCATTTGCTTCCCAGCCT
>NW_015416006.1:0-1645 GCF_001527695.2 Protobothrops mucrosquamatus | reverse complement strand
AGTCCAACTTCCTGCTCAGGCAGGAAACCCTATACCAGGGGTAGGCAACCTTGGCTCTTTTATGACTTGTGGACTTCAACTCCCAGAATTCCTGAGCCAGCATGGGGGAACATTAGCCCCTTCATGATTTGTGGACTTCAACTCCCAGAATTCCTGAGCCAGCCATGCTGAGGGGAAAGGGAGAGGTTTCCAAGCTGAGCCATGCTGGCTCAGGAATTCTGGGAGTTGAAGTCCACGAGTCATAAAAGAGCCAAGGTTGCCTACCCCTGCCTTATACCATTTCAGATGCTTCAGATCATGCTTTAGGTATGATACCCAGCAGCTAAACAACTTCCTGCAGCAGTATTTTTTTTAAAAAAAAAAAAGCAACTATATTCAGAATTTCTTCGTTTATAAATATGAGACTCTAACTCCACTGAAAAGAACACAAATACACATTGAAGCTCTTCCCATTATAAAATGTTTTGGCTCATCCTCAGAAGAAGATTCCAAGCTGGATCCATAACATGGTGTGATAGACACAGTTGCCTGTAAGTATAATGGTGTATCGGATGATCTGCAAGAAATATCATTTGCCTGCAAGCCAGAATTGTGTAGGACTATAAAGTAAGGAAAGTCACAGAAAATGAAAAAAATAGATTGTCCTGGGACTTTAGAATGCAAACAGACAAGCATCTGCCAAATAAGACCCCAGATTTAACAATTGTTGATAATTTCCAATGTGTATCTTCGCAGGCCAACCCAGTGATAAGATGCCTAGCATTGTTTAAATTCTTGAAATTCCTCCTGTTATTATTTTAAAAGTATTCTCTTGCAGCAACTGTTTTGATGCCCTACCAAGCTCCATTTGTCTTTCAGCCTTGGCCCTGTTCCCTGGAAGGATGCCAACTCATGACAACAGGTGGGTTGAGCTGTGACTTTCTCTCAGGAAAGAACTATAGCAAGAATTTAGATAGCTGGATATGATTGATTGATTGATTGATTGATCGATGATAGAAATAGATAGACAGATAGACAGACAGACATAAATCCTTGCTGGGAAACCATAGTACTTGGCCTTCACCTCCTTAACGCAAGCTATTTGAGACATATCCACCAGAGCAGCAGAAAGAAGGAAAGCATTTACATTTATTTCTCTCTCTCTCTCTCTCTCTCTCTCTCTCTCTCTCTCTCTCTCTCTCTCTCTCTCTCTCTCTTTCTCTCTCTCCCCCTCTAACATTATATCTATCTATCCATCCATCTATCTATCTATCTATCTATCTATCTATCTATACCTCTAACATTATCAATATCTGTCTGTCTATCAACCTCTAACATTAATATCTATCTATCTCTCCCTCTAACATTATCAATATCTATCTATCTATCTATCTATCTATCTATCTATCTATCTATCTATCTATCTATCTATCTATCTATCTATCTATCTATCTATACCTCTAACATTATTGTGGGAAGTTAACCCAGAGAAGGAAATATTAAAAAGGCAGAAAAAATATTGTTCACCAAAAGGATTTTTAAAAGCATTTTTTGAAAAGCAGAAACCAAACCTGGCCTCATCTCCTTGCCCAGGGCAGTAGCTGGTCTTATACATATGCAGATGTGGAACCATCAGAAAGTTTGGAGCCAGGGATCTCAAGACAAA
>NW_015416005.1:0-1645 GCF_001527695.2 Protobothrops mucrosquamatus | reverse complement strand
CCGCTGTATGTAAAAAGAGGTTGATCCTAAAGACTAATTATCTAATCATTCTAAGGGCATGAGATGATGGAGACAGAGAGGAGCTGGGTTTACATATTATACTAAATTCAAATGTGGATTATTGTTTTGTGATTTAATCTCTTCTGTAAACTCAGCCAACTGCTTTATTCAACAAACCATGAATTAGCATGAGTGAAATTGACATCCTGTTACCGTGACTATACACATTCATAAACAGGCAAACTGTCCTACAACAGTCCATGATTAAGTTACATTTACTTCCTAAGCGCTATTTCAGGTTTATGTAGTAATAAGTAACATTTTAAATCCTGTCTTTCTAGTCTTTTGCCAACCTCGGCCTTGAAAGGGTCTTACTTTTTTCTTTCTGGCTGTATTCAACCATCATTCCTAAAATTAATGGTTATCTGACCATGCTGATAATCTATCCTAATCTGGCCCTGCAATTTAACTTCCTGTCATTACATAGAAAATGAGTAGCAGCACCAACAGATGTAAATTGACAACCAGCTGGTTCTTTTTAGTGAAATACGTGGTCCAGGCACATGTTATTTTGAAGAGAGAAACGACCTAATGCCACCGAAAGTAAATATGTGACCATCACCTGTGAAAACCAAGTAAGTGCTCTCTGGAAAACAGCCAGATTTCTTTTGTCCCCCCCCCTCATAAAAAAGTATAGGGGACAGCTGACAGCTGTGGCTTTGTAGAAGTTAAGAGGTACCGTCACCCATGGGCTCATTAGTCTCTTTCATATTCTAACCTTCATTCTTGACAACACTTGCAAAAGTTCTCATAAAGCCAGTCTGTTTTCCTGCCATGGAAAGAACTTGGATCCTAGATTTGACACAGTCCACTGGGTAAACAGCAATCCAGAGACACATGCCACCAAAGCCACCACTGAGCACCAATGCAACCGGACCTATAGAAACAAGCAGCAGGAGCTTAATATATTGTAGCATATTGTAATATGATAGCAAAAAAATACCCCAAGTGATTTCCCCCAACCCGCAATTTTGTAAAAAACAAAACAAAACAAAACAAAAAAAACAGCTCCCATATCCTACTAAAGCAGTAAGCATGTTTGTTTTAAGGTACAGTGTATTGATGAGTTATGAGAATCACTTGAAACATTATTTGGGTGTGTTGGCTATTAAGTTGCCCAATTCTCTGCTAATTCTCTGACTTGGCTGCTGTTAGGTTGTTGTTGTTTTTTGTGTAGGTCAGGAACTGAAGGAAAGAATGGGCACTGGTTCTTCTTCACCTCATTTGGACTGGGCTTTTTTTTCTTTAATCAGCAGTTTGGACTCCGACTGGGTGGCCCCGGGGGAGGTGGCGGGAGCAGGTCTTGAGACCATTATATGGGAGGAATTTGACTCTGTGGCTCCCGAGGACGTGGACAGGATCCTGGGGAGACTGAATGCAACCACGTGTTTATTGGATCCGTGTCCCTCCTGGCTGGTACTGGCGGCTCGGGAGGGTACACGAGCCTGGCTCCAGGGAATTACAAACGCTTCTTTGCGGGAGGGTGCCTTCCCCGCGGTCCTAAAGGAGGCGGTGGTGAGGCCCCTCCTTAAGAAGCCCTCCCTGGATCCAGATGTATTGGCTAATTATCGCCCAGTCTCCAACC
>NW_015416004.1:0-1645 GCF_001527695.2 Protobothrops mucrosquamatus | reverse complement strand
TCAAGACAAAGTAGACTCTGAGATTTTGGTCAGTTAGGCTTATGCAGGTTTTTTTTTCCCCAATCAAGGGCATTTGTTATCCAAAACATTTATTTTCAAGGACTGCTAATGTGCTGGTTTTATTCTCAGAAAATGCATTGCATTAGTCCTTTTCAAAATAAACAATATTGTATAAAAATGCAAAAAAATAAAATAAAATGAAAAGGAGTAGTAACAACATCAACAAAGAAAAAAAAAAGAAACGGGAGATTAATGGAAAACAAACCTTGTTTTCATTAACCTCACACTTTTCCTGTCCTTGGCATCTATTCTTGATTATATTGCAGCTATAGACTGATTTATACATTTCCTTTTATATTTCAAACTCATCTCTCAGGTAAGTACTGAATTCTCCAAAATTGTTTAAGCACTTCAGTCAATGATCTGGTTTTCTCTTTTAAAAGAACGGGACAATAAGATTTGGAAAAAAAAAATACTCTTCTGGAGAAAAAGGACTATAGAATCATCTTTAGTTTTCCGAATATTATTTTTTGTATGATTACAAACAGAATCCAAACAAGAACCTCCTAAAACGGAATTTGTAGTTATAGTCCAGTGTTTCTCCACTTTCTCAGCTTGAAGACTTCAACTCCCAGAATCCCCCAGCCAGCTTTCCTGTTTTAAAAAAACCTAATGACAAAAATGAGTAGCAAATATAGAAACAGTTCTGCCGGTTTTGTTTTTTTTTTTTTTTTTAAAAAAATGGTGATGTAATGTGTCATATGTTATTGATAGCAATTTCAATAAACTGTTAAGTTAAAGCTTAATTTAATACAGTAGTGATAACGATATTGCCAGGAGACATATTTATAAATATTTGATACATCTGACACAGCAGGAAAGAAAAGATGTTTGTAAATTACATGCGCGCATCTATCGAGATGTTTCTTGAATCGCTCCCAGACATTTGCCCCATTGTTGCGTTTTTCTTTCTCATTTAATAAGGAGCCTGCAAAAGTCTTCTAAAGCGTGTAAGTAACGTGGTAAGTTGCTTTTCATAAAAAGGACGCATCCAAACCACGTTTTTGTGTTTGTCTGCTTGGGGTGCTGAAGTGCCAAATTTAAACATAAACCATGAACTTCAAAACATAAATATCCCCACTCCCTTTCACACACACACACAAAAAAACGGTGAAGTATGTCCCCCAAGTCATTTTGATTTGTATGTTTGCGTGACACTGGCAAGATATCTAGGTTGTGTAACATTCCTATGTGGTGTGATGGCTGGCACTTTTGAAGAGTGCTATTGAGTGCAAAATTAATCAATCAGTCTTTATAGCTATGGACAATTCCATAAATCTCGTTTGCGGTGGCTTTTATATCTGTCGCACAGTCAGGTTAGTTTCGTTATTTTATATGGTTTTCTAAAAGAAATTTTGACTACTCCTTCTCCTTCTCCTTCTCCTTCTCCTTCTCCTTCTCCTTCTCCTTCTCCTTCTCCTTCTCCTTCTCCTTCTCCTTCCTCCAGTCTAGTCTTCTTCCTCCCACTCCTTACTAGCACTGCTGAGGTTACCTAGCTGGGTCATGAAGCGTCTGCAAGAAAACAAGCAAGCTCAGAGAGCACCAAGGACCCCACAGTCTTTTCCTCCTCCTCCTCCTCCTCCTC
>NW_015416003.1:0-1645 GCF_001527695.2 Protobothrops mucrosquamatus | reverse complement strand
TCAGGTAAGAACAACGCCGCTTTCTCCAGCAGATGGTGGTGTAGAGTCCACAGGATGGGACATACCAAAGCCGCTCATGTCCCTGAAGGGAGGGAGTCTAGGCATGTTCAACAGAGGGAGCGACTACTTGCTGCAGCACCCGTCTCCCAAAGGCCGCATCTGCCGCAGCAAAGCGGTCTATCTTATAATGTTTGATGAATGAAGAGGGGGACGACCAAGTCGCCGCCCTGCAAACCTCTTCAAGCGAAGCCTGCGTGGACCAGGCCGCCGATACCGCAGCACTGCACGTAGAATGAGCAGTGACCTGAGAAGGAACCGGAAGTGACTGGGAAGTGTACGCCTTAGTGATACAGGCCCTTATCCAACGACCGATGGTGGAAGAGGAAACCTTCTTCCCCAAGGTAGAAGGATGGAAGGAAACGAACAGGGCTTCCGATTTGCGGAAGGCCGATGTACGTTTGAGGTAGTGACGCAGGGCCCTGCGCACGTCCAAGGTGTGCCACCCCTTCTCCAGACGGTGAGAAGGGTTGGGACAGAAATTTGGCAACACCAGTTCCTGAGATCGGTGAAAACCAGTGTTAATCTTGGGTATAAATGTTGGGTCCAATCTGAGGACTACCCTGTCCTCATGGAACATACAGAGATCCTTCCTAACCGATAGGGCGGCCAGCTCAGAAATTCTCCTGGCCGATGTAATGGCCACCAAAAAAGCGACCTTCAGGGTAAGAAAATGCAAGGAACATGAACCTAAAGGTTCAAATGGAGAAGAGGTCAACGCCCGTAGCACAAAGGGTAAATCCCAGGACGGGTAACGATGAGACGTAGGAGGACCCGTATTTGCAGCACCCTTGAGGAAGGCACTGATCGCCGGATGGTGAGCGAGGGATTCCTGATTCTCACAAGAAAGGACAGTTGACAAAGCCGCCACCTGTCTACGTAAGGTGCTCACCGACAACCCCCTATTAAGACCTTCCAGTAAATATTCCAATATGTTTGGAATAGTAACGGAAAGGGGAGATAGGTCCCTTGAGTTGCACCAAGAGCAAAAATTTCTCCAGGTGACATCATAAATCCTGTTGGTAGAAGGCCTTCTAGAAGCCTGGATTACAGATATTACCCCCGAGGAATATGATAAATTAGCTAGACCCTCCCGCTCAAGTGCCAGGCGGCTAGTTGGAGCCACTGAGGGTCCGGGTGTTTGAGGTTCCCCTGACTTAGGGCTACTCGGTCCGGAGGGATTCTCCACGGAGGAGAGAGCGAGAGATCCACCAGATCCGCAAACCACGGACGACGTGGCCAGAATGGTGCAATCAGTATTACCTCCGCTTGTTCCTGTAGGAGCTTGTGAATGGTCGCCGGGAGCAGTGGGAGAGGAGGAAATGCATAGAGTACGCCCCTGGGCCAGGGACTCCGAAGGGCATCTGTCCCTTCCGCCCCTTCCGATCGGAACCTGGAAAAGAACCTTGGGATCTGCGCGTTTGCCGGGGAAGCAAAGAGGTCTAGGACTGGCTGCCCGAACCTGAGGGCTGCCTCCCTGAACAGGAATGGATCTAGCTTCCATTCTGAGTGGTCTATGGTGGCTCTGCTCAGGGAGTCCGCTTGTAGATTGTTCACCCCCGAGATGTGATCCGCTCGGATGGATTTC
>NW_015416002.1:0-1645 GCF_001527695.2 Protobothrops mucrosquamatus | reverse complement strand
CCGACAGCCCCCACGGCACCCACCGACACTGGAGGAAACGGCTCTGTTCATGATGTCCAGGGCTTCATTGAATTTCTCCTTGATGGAGGGGTGGGCCAGCACCTGGTCGGAAAACATGGACTTCCAGCCCAGGTACCACTTGGTGATCTCCTCATAATTGGGGTTGTTGCTGAGCCAAGAACAGAGCACCTGTGGGGGGAGGGAGGAAGAGGACCACTGACTTTAGGGGCCCTTCCGTGCTGCCCCTGGCAGCCCAAGAGTTCAAAGGCCGAGGACATGCTCCTGAACAAGGGAAGGGCCATCTTCTGCAGCAAGGTTGAGGGACCAAGAGGCCCAGCGGCTTTAGGGCTCCAACCGCTTGGGGCACGGTGGCTCTTAATCCCGGCCAGTCCCCGAGGGCCACCCACCTGAAGCCACTTGGGGAAGAAGTGCTTCTCCAGGAGCCCCACCAGGCTGGAGACAGAGATCATCCCTTCCCAGTCCATCACCCAGAAGAAGGCGTCCATGTGCTGCTGGTGGGGGTTGATGATCAGCTCGTTGAGACACAGGCCTGTGGGGAGAGGAGGGAGGATCAGCAGTTAAGGCTGCACAGACATTAACTCACCCTCCTGGGGGGCACAGCACAGCTGCTCCCCCATAAGCAGTCCAGCCTTTATATTTTGCATCGCATGAAATTAACTGCTTAGTTTTGCAACGCCTGACCGTCTTGGGCGGGCTGCAGGGGGATCCCAAAAACTGGACCAGGGAGGAGGAAAGCAAGAGCCACAGCTGGAGCTGGCAGTTTTCTTCCTTTTGGGGGGATGATTCCCGCCTCAGCTCTAAATCTCCACATGGGGATCATCGACTCACAGCTAAGCTGGCCCTGATCCTCCCTGCCTTTCCTTGCTGATGAGGAAATGGCCGCGTGGGGAGCAGATGGTGAAGGCTGAAAGCAACGGCCTTCTTTTGCCAAGGCCAGATAGACAGTTGCCGGCCAGAATCTTAACATCTGGGATTTCAGGGCCAGACCACCCATCCCTGCCCACATTCATGTTCCTGAAAGAAGATGCTAACAGCCTGCCTGCCTTTTGGGGGGTGGGGTGGGCTTTCTCTCTCTCTTCCCTGCTCTGCTGAGAAAGGGACTCACCCAGTTTGGGCACAATGTTCTTGACCATGAAAGCCTCCCACGAGCCCGGGGTGAAAACCTCCTTCCAGGGCTGCAGAATCAGCTTGGCCGAGGAGTCGCTGGGGTGCCACTTCTGGAGGGCGTTGGACAGCTTGTTGCGGATGGGCGAGTAGAGTGGCTCGAGCCGGGCCTGCATCAGGGGAAGCCAGGGGTGTATCCACGAGTGGATGGGCACGGTGTCGGTTAGAGGGTTCCAGTTCTCCACCTAAGGCAAGGATGAGAAGAAGCCCTGAGGAGAAGTGGAGAGCCTGGGGCCACGGAAGCAACTTCCCCCTCTCTTGCCAGGTTCCCCACAGCAGCCTGAGGGATTGCCCACCGCACCTCCTTCTGCAGTTTGGGGAAGATCAGCTGGTCAAGAATGTTATCCAGGATCCATATCGGAATGATGTGCCTCCAGCTGTCGAGGAAGTCCACAATCGGGATGCAGTTGCGGGGCTGCCACTGGGCCACAATGTTTCGCACGTACGGCATCCACGTTTC
>NW_015416001.1:0-1645 GCF_001527695.2 Protobothrops mucrosquamatus | reverse complement strand
AATGCAGCCGCGCGAGCGGTGATGGGAGTGACTCGTCGCTCCCATGTAACGCCGCTGCTGCGCGAACTGCACTGGCTACCGGTGGCTTTTCGGGTGCGCTTCAAGGTGTTGATTATCATCTTTAAAGCGCGCCATGGCATCGGACCTGGTTATCTCCGAGACCGCCTTCTGCCACAGATTACCTCTCATCGGCCGATACACTCCCACAGAGAGGGTCTCCTCAGGGTGCCGTCAGTCAGACAGTGCCGGCTGGCGACCCCCAGGGGGAGGGCCTTCTCGGTTGGAGCCCCCTCACTATGGAACGAATTACCCCCAGAGATCCGGGTCATTCCGGATCTCCCCTCCTTCCGCCGCGCCCTCAAGACATGGCTATTCCAGCTAGCGGGACTGGCCTAAGGGATATTTTAATTTGATTTTAATTTGATTTTAATTTGGTTTTTAACATAATTTTAAAAAGAAACGGCAAAAAAACCAATATTTCATTTTAATTGTATTTTAAACTTAGTATTTTATATGGTTTGTCTGTTTTTTAACTTGCTGTAAGCCGCCCTGAGTCCGCTAGGAGAAGGGCGGGGTATAAATTGAATAAAACTAAACTAAAACTAAACTAAACAAACAAGGTAATATAATCATAAGATACCAATAGGAAAAGATAGTAGAAAAGATGACAAGGATAATAGTAATATAGTCATACTACATTGGTAAATATCCTTAGACAAGACAATACTTAGGTGTTCAGCAGAGTGATGGCACAAGGGAAAAATGTTCCTGGGTCTAGTTGTTTTGGCATGTAATGCCCTATAGTGGCATCTTGAGGGGAAGAGTTAAAACAGTTTATGTCCAAAATATGAGAGGTCTGTAGATATTTTCTCAGGAATCGGAATGGGATTCCTCTGGCTATTTGGAGACTGGAGTAGAGTTGTGAGATTTAAAAGTACAAAGGAATGATTACTGCTATTGCTCCCTTTCCTTATTTTGGAGGAAAGTGCTCTACAAAAATCCAGTCATTTTGCTATTGAATTTCAGTATTCAATTATCAGGATGTTGTAGATTACATACAGCCTAGGATCCATGGATTACTCACCCAGGGCTAAGTCTTAGATCTTAGCCCTGAAAACATGCTTTGAACTCTTGGAAGAAAAGTGATATAGATCTGTGACATAAAGATAAAAAAGAAAGGAGAATGAAGAGAAATTATATTTACGGAGCAGCTATGGAAGAAAAACAAAAACTAACAAAACAGAAACGTACATACAGTTTGAATATTTGCTAACTTTTACATGTAGATAAAAGAGAGATTTGAGCAAAAATGGCATATTTCCTAACACAGTCTTTTTAAACCAGTTTAGGAATAACAGTTGTTGCAATATGGTACAAATAAGCGTGCGATCCTTGGTGCTCTCTTAGCTTGGTTGTTTTCTTGCAAATGTTTCATTACCCAAACAAGGTAACATCATCATCCTCAACTGTTAATTGCTGGTGGGGAGGTGTTTTGGGTTTTTTCCTCCATTTTTGTCTTGTTGATTGTCTCTTTTGCACAGTATTATTATTATTATTATTATTATTATTATTATTATTATTATTATTATTATTATTATTATTATTATTATTATTATTATTATTATTATTATTATTATTATTATTC
>NW_015416000.1:0-1645 GCF_001527695.2 Protobothrops mucrosquamatus | reverse complement strand
GGAGTTGAAGTCCACGAGTCATAAAAGAGCCGAGGTTGCCTACCTCTGGCCTAGGCCTAGGCCGCTTTATGACTTGTGGACTTCAACTCCCAGAATTCCTGAGCCAGCATGGCTCAGCTTGGAAACCTCTCCCTTTCCCCTCAGCATGGCTGGCTCAGGAATTCTGGGAGTTGAAGTCCACGAGTCATAAAAGAGCCAAAGTTGCCTACCCCTGCCCCTGATCTAAGCCTTCACATAATGTCTCTGAAGTAGGATAATAAGTTGAGCTTCCTTCTTCGGGTCTCAAGTGTGAAGTCTGGGTTGGTTTGTTGAGTGATTCTCAGTTTGTTTTCTTGGCTATCCAGACTATGCTCAGGAGTCATTTTTAACACTAATGTTTAAAGTCTCTCCTGCTTCTTTAGAATCACTGGAGCAGGAAGGTGAATTTTTTACCCTGAGCGTCTGACCACCTTTAATTCATGTTAATTGGGTGCTAATTGTTAGCATGCAAGAAATTCAGCAGGGGCTTTGACCATGGTGGGGACATAATAATCCCACCAGAAGACAAGACTGCAAATTATGTTATCAAATTAAACCTGATCACATACTGGGCAGCTGGGCCAAGGAATGTTAAGCTTGCAGAGGGCATTGGTGCCCAGCCAGGGTGTTAATTAGCTTCTCTTTCACTGGCAAAATGCTATTACTTCAATCATTTTCCAATTGCTATAAGGTAATTAATTTCACTAAGGCTACAGATCTAAATAAGATAATTACTTATCACTCAAATAGATAATCTTTTAATAAAGGCCTTCTTGATTATTACTATTTTTTTAAAAAAATGCTTTATTCTTAACCACCTGACATGAAATGATATGTAACGTGATCTAGAAGGCACGCTAATTAAAACACTAATTAAAGGCTTAGGCTCTGCTCGTTTGAAAATGGGAAATTCTAATGAACCACAGGCAGTCCTCAGCTTATGACCACAACGGAGTTCTATTGCTAGGTGAGACGGTTGTTACGTGAGTCTTGTCCCGTTTTACAAACTTTTTCTCCACAGTTTTAAAGTGAATCCACTGCAGTTGTTAAGTCAGTAACACCGTTGTTAAGTGAATCTGGCTTCCCCATTGGTTTTGCTTGCCAGAGGGTCGCAAAAGGTGGTCCTGGGACCCTGGGATATTGCAACCGTCATAAATATGAATCTGTTGCCAAGCATCTGAATTTTGATCATGTGACCGTGGGGATACTGCAACGGTCATAAGCGTGAAAAACGGTCATAAGTCACTTTTTTTCAGTGCCGTTGTAACTTCAAATGGTCACTGAATGAATGGTTGTAAGTAGAAGACAATCTGTACATGATGATGGTGATGATGATGATGATGATGATGATGATGATGATAATAATAATAATAAATAATCAGTGCCAGTCAATTTGAATGTTCAGTTGACTGGGGTTCACATCTAATGAATAATAATAATAATAATAATAATAATAATAATAATAATAATAATAATAATAATAATAATAATAATAATAATAATAATAATAAGAAGAAGAAGAAGAAGAAGAAGAAGAAGAAGAAGAAGAAGAAGAAAAAGAAGAAGAAGAAGAAGAAGAAGAAGAAGAAGAAGAAGAAGAAGAAGAAGAAGAAGAAGAAGAAGAAGA
>NW_015415999.1:0-1645 GCF_001527695.2 Protobothrops mucrosquamatus | reverse complement strand
TTATCTTCTATTACAGATGTTTTCTTCTTCCTTTTCCCACTCTTAAGACCCAGCTATTTTTGCCTACATATTTCCTTTACATCCTTTCTTTATGTTAACCTTTCCTCTTTCCCACCGTAGCTTCTCTACTCGGTATATTTCCACTGCAGCAAATTCAATTTTAAATTTCTCTTTCAATATTAAATTTTGAAGATCTTTCTTTTACTTCTATCACCTCAATAAAGGTGGAGGGCTAAGACACAACCTGTCCCCCATTTTTTATGCTGCTCTTTCATCAGTTGCCAGGAAGATTAAAATTCACCTAATGAGCCTATTCAGGTTAGGTGGGAAATGAAACCTCCCTGGAGGACATCTGTGGGGTTCCCTCAACCAACTTGCTCAAACTGAAGAAGCTACTTGGGTAAGCAGTGAAACATTTTGTACCAACAAAAAGTCCAGTTCCCATGACTCTACTTCCAGACAACTCTACCTGGATGACTGAGAATCTTCATCGACATATTATCTTGACTAATTTTCTTCCACCATTGTATCCTTAACAACATATTTATATAGGACTGTACTTTCCTTCCATATTTCAAAAGTCACTGCCACAAACAGTTATATTGGCATAATAGTTTGTCATACAATATTTAAAGTGTTTACTTTGCAGAACTATGTTTATTTTTCTTATAAGTATTAAGTGCAAATAAGGTTCAGTTTAAACAGATGAATGTCAAGGCTGTATCTAGCCAAATCTGTTTCAAACTTAAATGTTTTTGCTGCAGTCTAAAGTCTAAAAGCCATCATTCCTTAAGATCTGAAGTGAGAGAAAAGAGATAAATCTCAAAAGCTCTAACATTTTTCTGCACTGGAATACATTGAGACCTATAGATAGGCAAAAGAACTATGAAGTTTATGTTAATCAAAAAAGTGTATGGTGCACCAGTGTTCAGTGAGTTGCATTATTACATATTCTTTCTCTGCCTTTTTTAGTTCATTTTTATGGGTATTGATTAGTGCAGAACAAAATGATACTTGTTTTTTAAACTTGGCATGTATCTGAATTATGCTATCTTGTCTATGGAATTAAAAAGTAGACAATAAGTTAGTTTTTCTATTAGGAAGCTTAATCTAAAATAATAGTATCTGATGAAGTAAAGTACTCTAGAAAGAGTACAGAGAAGAGCAACAAAGATGATTAGGGGACTGGAGGCTAAAACATATAAGGAACGGTTGCTGGAATTGGGTATGTCTAGTTTAATGAACAGAAGGATGAGAGGGGGAACTTCCGGTGGCAGGCGACTTCGCTGGACGCAGCTGTTTGCTGCTCCCGCCTGTTTCCGCGTAAAAGCCGTTTTGACAGCCTGCATCAGCTGTCAAACGGCTTGATACCTTTCCCCTGGGCATAGGGGGATAGGTGAGCTGCCCGAGGTAGGAGTTGAGTTCCCGAGTCGTCCCTTGTGGACAATGTAGGTGAGAACTCCTCCGGAGCCCCGGGCTTCTCCGCGATCCAGGACGCCTTCGCCGTAGCGAAGCTAGAAGCCGCCGCCACCGCTGCAACTTAAAGCTAACTGTGAGTTTGCCTTGTAAGCAGACGAACCGACCCTGGAAGTCTGTTTTGTATTTTTGGACTATACTCTAACTTGGATAATACGTTCTTCCCTAT